>NC_068370.1:3581515-3636515 GCF_020536995.1 Dreissena polymorpha | reverse complement strand
ATTCATAACATCATTGTCATCATACATCAGGCAAATATATCGCAACGGTTGTAACATATCGCCCCATTGGTGCAAAAAGGTACCACGTGCCTTCTAATTTCAATGTCTGTCACGTGGTACCTTTTTTGCACTAAGGGGGGGCGATATGTTGTTATTGCATCAGACGTCAGGATGGTTTAGGTGTTGTTTTGCCTTAAATAACGAAATGATTTTTCAAATCCACTTTTTAAATATATAATTTAACACTGACTATATCAATGCGGTATAATCGATACAAGTTTAAGTCTCCCGACCCACCCACCCCCCCCCCCTCTCTCTCTCTCTCTTCTCTGTGTCTCTCTCTCGCTCCCTTCCTCCCTCCCTCCCCCACTCTTTCTCTCTCTCGCCCCTCTCTGCCGTAGTATTAAACACAAATAATGAGGCAAATGTGCATGTCTGCAGGTATAACTAGCAAACTTACCAACCACTCAGCCAGGAAACACATGGTGCGGAAACTGCGGGATCCAGGATGCTCTCCCACCGATATAATGCGGATCACAAAAGCGTATACTGAGAATCAATTACTACAGTACTACAGCAACAAATCTCTCCAAACACAGTAAAAATGTTCAAATATAAAATCCGGCAACCACATTTCAAACAGCAATCAATCCATTATTCCATTAATAATGTCACAAAACATCATAAAAACCAAAGCATCTCCATTTCGACATCATCGTCTCACACGTGGCGTCAGCGTCTCTGAATACCGCACAGAAGCAGCTTCTTGTGAAGTTTCAGCAACCCGAAATCTAACAGCAATCGCGTTCCCAGCCCACTTTGACTTAACCCGTGTGGGGCTGTGTTTCGGGGCAGCGGTAAACACCACACACCTAGACGTATAGACAACCCGATAGTCGATAAATTGACCGCCGTCATACCCAGCAAAAATTATATATTGGACCCATAAGGGCCCAATCTGGGCGTCTATATGGGTCCCAACTGGGCACCCCATGTGGGGCCTACGCGGGATTTGCAACCGAGAAAAATGAGGGACCCATGTGGGCTTGCTATATGGGTCCCTTCACTGACATTTGGGTATAATATGGGCCCTATATGGGTCCCTTGTCTGACATCTGGGTATTATATGGGACCTATATGGGTCCCTTAACTGACATCAGAGTAAAATATGGGCCCTAAAAGGGCCCCTTGTCTGTCATCGGAGTATTATATGGGCCCGATATGGGTCCCGTAACTGACATCTGGGTATAATATTGGCCCCATATGGGTCAACTTGTCTGACATCTGGGTATTATATGGGCCCACCGCGCGGTTGGTAAATGGGCCATATATGACATCCGGTCAATAACCAGGTTCAATATGGGTGTCTACAAAGGACATATATGGGTCTCCATTGTTATCCCAACCTAAGAATGAAAATGATGTTGAAATGATAGGGATTCTATTTAGATACAACAAAAATAATAATTTGTTATGACATTTAATAAGTGAACAAAAATGAACATAACAAATGGTTACAAGCAAATCTGTCAAAGGGTGTTATTCAAACATTACAACTAAAAGTCAATACAGCATTTTGTGCACACGGTCTTTGCATATACAGTTGAATTTACACCACTTACAGTAAGAATGAACAGACTTTTTTTCAAACATATGTCATACATTATAATGCAACAAACACAATGGTAAACATACATGCAGACATTACACAATTAAAGATACACAGGCATTTTGACGTATGTATGTTTTAAAAACGCTCACACAAATGAACTTTATCGAAGCCTTGAATATACATGTATTTAACTGAGTCTATCATGAGATGACTTAATTACTACTAACAGTTCAATTAGATAAATACGATGACCAACTTTGAGGATCAGTGTATAGACAAAGGTTGCCAACTTATATGATAGAATCAAGACTTTTAAATCTAATTTTGCACACAAAAATTCTATTTAGATACAACAAAAATAAAAATTTGTTATGACATTTAATAAGTGAAAAAAAACAATGAACATAACAAATGGTTACAAGCAAATCTGTCAAAGGTTTATTCAAACATCACAACTACAAGTCACTGCAGCATTTTGTGCACACGGTCTTTGCATATACAGTTGAATTTACACCACTTACAGTAAGAATGGACGGACTTTTTTTTATCAAACATATGTCATACATTATAATGCAACAAACACAATGGTAAACATACATGCAGACATTACACAATTAAAGATACACAGGCATTTTGACGTATGTATGTTTAAAAAAAAAAAACCTCACACAAATTAATTTTATCGAAGCCCTGAATGTACATGTATTTAATTGAGTCTATCATGAGATGATTAAATTACTACTAACAGTTCAATTAGATAAATATGATGACCAACTTTGAGGATCAGTGTATAAACAAAGGTTGCCAACTTATGATAGAATCAAGACTTTTAAATCTAATTTTGCACACAGGACTTCTATTTAGATACATCAAAAATAATAATTTGTTATGACATTAAATGAGTGAAAAAAAATGTTACTAGTATTTCCTATATCAGTCTATACAAAATATTCACAAAATAGTGAACTTACTGCTGTCAACAAAACTCAATTATCCAGTAACTCTCAGGTAAGCAAAACATCCTTTATAAAACATGCATACAAAGCTACTGATACTTTTTTTAATACTTAAATATTAACCTGCAAAGACAACAATGTAAAACAAGACATGTTTCCCATAAGCACTACATACAATAAAATAGTTAAATGTTTGCAAAATAATACTGACTAGAACCTATAGAAATACTGACTAGGAATCGTAGAAAAATGTAATACATGAATTAAATACCATATTTAATTATATAGTTTGGAACAAGGGCTGTTTGTAAAACATGCATGCCCACCATATGGCCTGTCAGTTGTAGTGGCAGCCATTGTGTGAACACGTTTTTTGTCACTGACCTTGACCTTTGACCTGAAAATCAATAGGGTCATCTGCCAGTCATGATCAATGTACCTATGAAGTTTCATGATCCTATGCCTAATTATTCTTGAGTTATCATCAGGAAACCATTTTACTGTTTAGAGTCACTGTGACCTTGACCTAGTGACCTGAAAATTAATAGGGGTCATCTGGCAGTCATGATCAATGTATCTATGAAGTTTCATGATCCTAGGCATAAGCATTCTTGAGTTGTCATCCAGAAACCATTTTACTGTTTCGAGTCACTGTGACCTTGACCTTTGACTTGAAAATCAATAGGGGTCATCTGCCAGTCATGATCAATGTACCTATGAAGTTTCATGATCCTAGGCGTAAGCATTCTTTAGTTATCATCCGGAAACCATTTTACTGTTTCGAGTCACTGTGACCTTGACCTTTGACCTGAAAATCAATAGGGGTTATCTGCCAGTCATGATCAATGTACCTATGAAGTTTCATGATCCTAGGCCTAGGCATTCTTGAGTTATCATCCCGAAACCATTTTACTATTTTGAGTCACAGTAACCTTGACCTTTGACCTGAAAATCAATAGGGGTCATCTGCCAGTCATGATCAATGTACCTATGAAGTTTCATGATCCTAGGCCTAAGCGTTCTTGAGTTATCATCCGGAAACCATCTGGTGGACGGACCGACCGACATGTGCAAAACAATATACACCTTCTTCTTCGAAGGGGGGCATAAAAATAAAATACCTTCAAATAATACTGACTAGGTAATGTACAGAATAAGTTTAAAAGATTAATTAAATGAACCGTTTGTTGCCCTTTGTTCAAAAAATTAAATACACACCATTATGATACATACTCAATAATTATATGTTTTTAATTCCAAAAAAGTTAGGGTGTGCTGGAAGGCCATCCAGGAGGAGGTGTTGCAAGAGTAGGTCTCCTAAGAGTGTCTCTGGACTTCTGTCTGCCATTCCTGTCCCTCGCCCCTCCAAGCCACTTCGTAACAGCAGCCTCCATGTCCTTCATGCTGGCTTGTCTAGTAATGGGATTCATGCGCAGACAACCTGATAAAAATGAAGGTTATTTTTTTACATGGAAAATGTTCACAAATCGACATTGGTGACAACTCCATATTACAGACATAACACCAGAGATGATATTTATACCCCCAGTGTTGCAATAGACTGTTTGGTGAACAGTCAGACTAAAATTACTGTAAATACAGTCTGCTCAGATTTTAATCTTTAAACTATTCTTGTATAAATATTAGGGGTATAAAGAATACTTTAAGGATTCACACTTTCATTACAACAGCTAATGGAAATGGCCTACATGAAAAAGGGATATTTAGTATATTTACTATTCACCAATATTGCGCATTAATATGTATGTTACTGTGATATTTCCAAATAGCTTAGAATTTAACAATTGCATAATCATTCAAAATTATTAAGATACTTCTTTCAACATGCAAGACTCATTGGTAACTGCAATGCTGACCCATCAACCCCTAAAGGGCATCCGGCAGCCATAATTGATTCTTAAAACCAGTAAAATCACGTTAAACTTACGAAAATTAATGCCTGTTATGTTTAGGCCCTCGAACTTTCTTTTCCCCTTATGGCCCGTGAAATTGTATTGCTTTGCTAGGTTGTTGTCTATCAAGGTTTTCATGGTGCGGCTAACAGTATCCTGCACATCTCGGCCACCAAGGTCAGCTATATATTTCACCTACAACAATAAAGGTTTAATGACAATATTTTGAAGTCTGATTTCAGAAGTACAAGAGTTAATGTATAATTAAACCATTTTTTGTCAAATTATTGTCCATTTCAATCACAGGGCTTTTCAACCTTATATAACAGGGGCCGATATTCGGCCCCATCCCAATTGAAAATAAGGTCATTTTTTCCCAACATTGGCAGAAGAATTTCCCAAATTGTAAAAAAAATAATTTTTTCTTTACTTGAAGTAGACATATTGGGCATCTCCCAAATTAAAAGCAAAGAGCTCTAATATGATTAAGAATGCATCACACTGTTTCTTGTAATACTTCTGCACAATGAAAAAGACCCTGTTTCAAAAACTTTTTAAAACACAATCTTCCCAAAATGAGCAGCTATCGTGCATGAAATTCCCAATTTGAAAGGCTAGGGCCTCTTCCCAATTTCCTGATGAAAAGCCCTGAATCATACATATTCTCATTTCAGTGATAAATAATATATTTTTCATAAATATTTAATCAGGGATGCATGTAATCTGGATAAATGTAGATAAAAACCTGAAACAAGTCCTGGCAAATCACAAATCATTATGAGTAATACATGTATCACTTCCAAATATGCTTACAACAGAGGAAGCAGTTGTTTCGTCATCCAATCTTGTCTCCACTGCCTCCAAGTCATCCACAGTCTTCAAAGGGAAGATGATTCCCTCTGGAAGCTCAGTGGGCACAGCTGCCTCTACCCCACCTATGCCCCGGGCCATTAGTTGTCTTAGAAGCCTGTTGTTGTCTTCCAGACTGTCGTTCATAGACTCCAACAATGTAAAAATTCTTGTGTCACGTGCTGTAAAAAAGTTGTTTTTTTGTATTCATTTAAGAACAAAATTGAAATGTCTATATCAATAAAGAAGAGATGTGTTTGTCAGAAACGCAATTCCCCCAGACCTATTGCGCCGCTTTGAAGCCATATGTTTGACCTTTGACCTTGAAGGATGACCTTGACCTTTCACCACTCAAAATGTGCAGCTCCACGAGATACACATGCATGCCAATTATCAAGTTGCTATCTTCAATAATGCAAAAGTTATTGCAAAACTTTAACTAAGGTTAAAGTTTTGGGACACACAATGAATGAATGACAGACAGACAGGCTGGCCAAAAACAATATACCCCTGATCTTTCAATCGGGCGCATACAAAAACAAATTTATAAAACCAATATTTGGTTCATATCAAAAGTACAGCTGCATATAATATCTAGATCACAAGTCCAGTAGAAAACTGAAAAAACAATTAACTTACATTTACATGATCAACTAACCAGGCATTAATAAAGCATTTACCTTTATATTTGTTTTTGTTAAATCATTCAAAATTGTTCTGATTATGCGCCAGTAGGTATGGCAGGGTTTTACATTCATGTCAAATTTTAGGGGTCCCTAGGACTCCTGTTATTAATTTTCAGGGGTCCTGTCAATAAAAATGGGGGTCCCAATATAACTTAGTGATATATTAGTAGTATAGCACACATGAATGGTCCTTTATTCATGACAAGTATTGTTTGCTTGTTTTTCACAGTACGTCAAATCATTTCTGAATGAAAGCAATTGATATTTATTAAGCCATTCCGGCAAAAACTATATTACGAGAACCAATACGTCTAAATAATTTGTGCGTCCCATGGGACGCAAACCAACAAAAATGACGGGTCCTGACTGGCATTTTACTAGTATTTGACGCAGAATATCCGGTCCCGTAAAACCCTGGTATGGTGAAGGTGGTAGTTGCGTTATTGGGATTTTGTAAGGACAGGACTCGTTATATATTGTGTCAGAGACTAAGTTAGCTGGTGTACATACCTATCATCTACAATTAACGAAATTCATTTGTTTGCGGGGCTGTATTTTGTAAATTCTGATAAATGAAACACTTAAATACGTATACTTAAAATGGAACTGTTAACGCTGTAACAAATGGGCCATTTCTTTTGTTGAACACAAACAAAATATCAAATCAATAAGCTGCACCACATTAAAACAATATTTTTGTTTGTCCATCCTTAATGTTAATTGTAATTTATGAACATAATTTATGGTTTTACAGGACATCGATAATCACTTGCCAATAGGTAAATCCTTTTCTAACATTTGGCTATAATGTAAAAAATAATCCTCATTATAATGAACTGAGATTTTAATACTAGAATCACAAATTCACATGCTGTATTTTTATCAGATTAAAAAATAAAATAATAAAAACAGGATAGAATTTTATTGAATTGTTTACCTTCCTGACTCCTGCTTAGGTAAGCACCTTGAATGGAAGCGGCCAGTGAGACACGAGGTGTCGAAGGCCGTTGAGTCTGGCTTACTATCTTGGATGATGGTGGCCTTGATAGTTCAGGTTGCGATATGAGGAACGCAGGCGGTGGCGTTGGCAGTGTGGGTGATGTGAGGACCGAAGGTAGAGGCGTCGACAGTGCATGTGGTGGTGTTCGCAGTGCCAATGGTGGCTTCGGTAGTCTCCTTTCCAGTGCCTCTTCTTCACAGCTGCTGTCTGATTCAGCTAGTCTACGTCGCGCACTTCAATAAAAGCTTTACTTGCTAAAAATCTATTGTTTATTACTTTTATAAACATTTTGTCATACTATCACATTATCATGTTGTCAAAGCTTTGAATTTAGAAACATTGAAATTGCTGACATAGACCCTTATAATATACCGTCCGCCTAAAAAATTTGAATGTGAGAAATTCTTAATAATTTTAATTGAGAAAATCAAAATTGACTTGAGAAAAGACATGTGTAGGAAAACAAAGTAAGCCGGGAATTCAGTAGCATATCATCTGTCTGTGCACGCCTTCTGTACTAACTAGTGGTTAATTGGTTTAGCGAGTAGAGAAACATTTTCTTACATCTTTTTCCTTTTGGCTGGGATGTTTTCTTCACCTGACTGAAGATCTGATGTCTCCTCCGCTTTCCTTAATCTCTTTTCTGCCTCCATAAAGGAACCTAGAAAATATATTCAGAATACATGTGACATACTCAGTGATTTCAATTGAAGCAGAATCCTGCATTTTGATGCAAGCAAGTTGCAATTTCCTGATTTCTGACTCATGCAAAAAATAAGCCTTGCATTAATTTGACACATTTGTTTTCCACAATCTAACTTGAAAAAAGGACCAGAAAATTCAAATGATCTTTTATGGAAATAATAAAGCTTTTGTGAAAATGTTTTATTAATTGTCATGATAAATATATAGCTATTACAAAACCTTAAATTGTTTTGAAACATTTCAAGTTACTTCAGTATTTTGTCTCGCTGGTTTAATTTTTTTACTGAAATCCCTGATAATGTTATTCAAATAACTTTTGAACCTTCCAAAACATATTTTTTAAGAGTTATTTAAATGTTGTATTACTTTTACATGAATTATATCAGATATACTGTAACGTAACTGTTTACCTGTATAAAGAACTCGGCAACTGTGCTTTGTCCAATTTTCCGAAGGCATTTCCTCTTTCTCTGCGGCTATCTGGAGCCGTTGAAGGCCTTTATACAGGGGCCACCAACATCCATTTTCATGTAACCAAATATGTGGCACTACTGCCACAGAGTCCTCCCCATCAAACAATACCACATGGAATGCACTGGCTGTCATTTTACTTGGTGGAAGCTTTTGGTTGAAAAAAAGAGTGATAATGCCTTAAATATTTTGTATTTAGTCAGTTTTATTTTTGTTAAAAATGTCAAATTTAATATTCATCTGGCACCATGTCACTTTTATCAAGTAAACAACTTCTTTCAAGCAACTTTAAAAGTGTGCTGACAGTTTTTTTTGTTTTTGTGAAGGTGCTATGGCATTCTTATAAGAGGAAATGTTTTCTACACAAAGGGGAAAGAAATAGTAAGAGTACCTTTCAATTTTGAAGAAAAGTACATGCTTTTAAAGGAATTTACTTGGGGGAAGGGGTTTTTCAGATTTGGGAAAGTGGCCTTTATAAGGCCTCTCTTAAATTACTGGTAGGGAAAAAAGACGAATACCGGTATTTACTTTATTTTTGAAGGACCGTCCAAACTTCCCACCCAAGCTATTGCTATCAAACTTGAAATAAAATCTTATTACTTTGTTTTATGTCTTTACAAATGTTCAATAGATTGTCGAAAATATACCTGAACTATTACCTTGACCTTATTGAATAATTTAAACAATTACCCCATGTCAAATGGCTTACGTTATACTGTCAAGCACTCAAATAGTCTAGCGCGCTGTCCTCTGACAGCTCTTGTTTCAAAATGCTTTAAGATATTGTCCTGATATTTTGGTGTGTGAGTCTACCTACAATACTTTCGGATGAAGTATGACTTTTGTTCCGGTCTATTGATTTTTTGGCGAAGTGATGGGCCTTGGATTTTGACAAAGCAACTTGCCGGTTCAATTTTATGAATAATTTCCATATCACCTCTCTGATTGCTTCCAACATTCTTTGTTTTCCACAAATTATTTACATCAGCAATATTCAGGCCTACAACATCCTGTATTGTTTGCTTCCATTTGCTGCTTTTCCTTGGCAAATCAAAAATGTGTTACATCAACCATGGATAGATGAAGAATTCAGGATCACAAGGGGAATCGACTGACAGGGGATTTGTGTACAAGGCCATAAGAAAAGATTGCCTAGGGGCATATCTCCACTGGCGAGTAAAGTAGCGCTACTCCCCTTGTTTATGTTTATCAGGGACAATAAAACACATCACCTCTGTTGTATTTAGGGAAAGTGTACTGTGGGCCCTTTCATGAGATAACAAGAAATGTGTTTGTCGGAAACACTATGTCCCCTTCTGCGCCGCTTTGAATTTTTTTTTTTATTACCTTTGACCTTGAAGGATGACCTTGACCTTGAACTTCCACCACTCAAAATGTGCAGCTTCATGAGAACGCCGCTTTGAAAAAATAAGTTTTTTTTACCTTTGACCTTGAAGGATGACCTTGACCTTGAAGGATGATTGAAGGATGACCTTGACCTTGAAGGATAACCTTGACCTTAAACATCCACCACTCAAAATGTGCACCTTCATGAGAATGCCGCTTTGAAATGTTTTATTTTTTTGACCTTTGACCTTGAAGGATGACCTTGACCTTGAACTTCCACCACTCAAAATGTGCAGCTTCATGAGAACGCCGCTTTGAAAAAAAAATAAAATTGACCTTTGACCTTGAAGGATGACCTTGACCTTGAAGGATGACCTTGAACTTCCACCACTCAAAATGTGCAGCTTCATGAGAACGCCGCTTTGATTTTTTTATATTTGACCTTTAACCTTGAAGGATGACCTTGATCTTGAAGGATGACCTTGACCTTAAACTTCCACCACTCAAAATGTGCGGCTCCATGAGATACACATGCATGCCAAATATCAAGTTGGTATCTTCAATATTGCCAAAGTATTAATAAAATGAGCGATTTTGGCCACATACTTTACCTCTGACCTTAAAGTATGACCTTGACCTTTCACCAATAAAAATGTGCGGCTCCATGAGATACACGTGCATGCAAAATAACAAGTTGGAATCTTCAATATTGTCAAAGTATTAATAAAATGAGCGATTTTGGCTACATATATTTGACCTCTGAACTTGAAGGATGACCTTGACCTTTCACCACTCAAAATGTGCGGATCCATGAGATACACATGCATGCCAAATATCAAGTTGCTATCTTCAATATTGCAAAAGTATTCATAAAATAAGCGATTTGGGCCACATATATTTAACCTCTGACCTTGAAGGATGACCTTGACCTTTCACCACTCAAAATGTGCAGCTCCATGAGATACACATGCATGCCAAATATCAAGTTTCTATCTTCAATATTGCAAAAGTATTCATAAAATAAGCGATTTGGGCCACATATATTTTACCTCTGACCTTGAAGGATGACCTTGACCTTTCACCACTCAAAATGTGCAGCTCCATGAGATACACATGCATGCCAAATATCAAGTTGGTATCTTCAATATTGCCAATGTATTAATAAAATGAGTGATTTTGGCCACATACTTGACCTCTGACCTTGAAGGATGACCTTGACCTTTCATCACTCAAAATGTGCAGCTCCATGAGATACATATGCATGCCAAATATCAAGTTGCTATCTTCAATATTGCAAAAGTTATTGCAAATGTTAAAGTTGGCACAAACCAACCAATAGACCAACCAACTAACCAACCGACAGGGCAAAAACAATATGTCCCCCACTACTATAGTGGGGGACATAAAAAATTGCAGTAGATCTATTATAACACAAATCCTAACTTGACAGCCAGCTGGGGGTGGGGCTGGGCCCCTGCGTACGGGCCTGCATAGCTCACCAACTGGTTACTTATCGAACTAAATCATCTCGTTAAAATCTGACAAATTGTTGAGTTACCATTTTCCTTGCTGACATACTCAGGTAAGTCAGATAGGCAAGAGTAAAGAAAAAAAGTAAATACATATTCCTATTTTATAATGCTTTTTTACCTTTACATAGAAATCTTTTAAAATATTGTTTTTTAATCAGGCACCCCATTTCCTTTTTCTTAGAGGAATAAAAGTATATTATAATTACCCATAAGTTTGCGCTCATATTTTTTTCAGGCTAGTACAGATTCTAAGGTTAGAAACCAGATGGGCTAGTAATTTCACAAATTCCAATTTAAAATACTGAACTCGCAATTAACATTGTATCATTTAAAGGATTGCAGATGCAACAAACACTGCTGATGAGTAAGTGTTTCCAAATTGATTAGAATAAAAAAAAATCATGCAAAGGACGCTACAACTAAAAATTAGCACCAGCCACCCCCAAAAAAGTTCAACTCAAAATAATGACAGATCTAATAACAGATCTAATAAAATCCTGCACAGACCAGTTTCAGTTGTTGACTTTTCACAACTGCATTCAGATGTATGGTCGCTAAATGGGACACATTGGTCTATTTGTCAACTTGTTTTTCAGTGGCAAAGTTCACTGCTTACAATTAACATTATTATTTACTTATCTGTACTACAAGGAATCTGATTTGGTTCATTACTAAAGCATACAAATTACTACATAGCATAAACTCAAGACCCAAGTGAAGAACATGAGATGCATATTAACAATAATTGTAAATATAAATTAAGTTTCAAATAGCTATAGTGTAATAAAGGTATGATGCTGCTAGCTTTATGACATCAGAAACATGTCTGTACAGGTTTTTTTTGGGTGTTGTGGGGGAATGGGCCTTTAGCCCTTATGTGTGGGAAATTTTACGTGGGATTTTCCACTTTGGGGAAAAATTGTGCGCATGGGAATTTTCGCGGCGTTTCCCTTTTTGGGGATTTGTTTACTTACTCTCTCATTATTACAATACATGTGTACATGTTTGCACTATATTCTTTTTTTTTTTTCATAATTTATTACCTTTGGCAAGAGTTAATTGAAATAGAATTGAGATATTATAATCATGAGACACATCTTTCTATAAAAAAAAAAAAAAAAAAAAAAAAAAAAAAATTTCAGGGGGAATTTTTGGTTCTGAAAGGGGAAAAAACCAGCCTAGTTTAGTGGGGGAAGACGCGCCGATATTCGGCGTCTGTTATATAAGGTAAAAAACCCTGCTGTAAAACAAAAGAACATAACATGGTAATTTCTTTTATTACGGTTCTCAATTTAACAGATTTAAAAGATCTGTCAGTGATGTGATTAAAGCATTTAACCTTTTGTTATGTATAAAACTGTAATAAAGTTTTAACTTATTCACATTTGAAGGCTTTGTAAGAAAGCTATAATTATTTATGTTGCAGGAGCAAGATGGACTACACATACAACCAGGACAAGCCACACAACTACAGCACAACTACAGCACTTTATCTCAAATGCTGCAGCATAGCATGATGACCCCCCCCCCCCCCCCCCGAGAACTATTCTCTAGGGACGCATCATTTTGGCCAAAGTAACATGTACAAAGACCATAACTTTGGCATGCAGCAAGTACATCATGCTTCATTTAGTTATAAGAATGTTCATGGGCCAGTCGAGCCAGAAACAGTTTCAGAACCTTCACACAGCAGTACAGTTAGCATAGACATGAGAGGAGACCATACTGTTTACCACAACGAGAGCTAAAAGGCAGAGGTCTGTGGTGAGGTACTGTTAGATGATGTGAAGTTCACATGTGGGGCCTGCCTGTTGCTGTTTAGTTCTGTGTGTGGACTTCACAGGCACATGCAGAGTCACGGCTCTGGTTATTACTTGGGCTGTTCCACAAATACAGCTTACCCAAAGGTTCAGACAGTGTCCTCTGAAATGCAGACTGACTTGCAGACAGTGTCTTTAGAAATGCAGACTGAATTGTTGACATTTAATGTTCCAGAGCAGGCCGACAGTGTTGATGCCACTGATGCGAGGACTGAAAGTACCGGCATTAATGAAGTCAAAATTGAAGTTAAGGGTCTAAGACAGAAGCAAAATAGCGCAGACTCGATAAAAATTGAAAGGAGAACGCCACCAAAGAAGAGAGGACGCAAACCAAGAGAGAACAAAGAGGAACAGGTAAGAGAGAAAAGGAAGAGGCATTCTGTTGGAGGAAAGAGGACACACTCAAGGGTATCTGATATTGATTTTGACTCTGCAGAATCCAACGATACTGTCAACTATGAAATAAACGGGGCCAACAAGACTTTCCCTCAAGTTGAAACAGGGGATGACTTTAGCAAATAAAATATTGAAGATGTTAAAGAAGAAATGGATGACGAAACCACTACCACTAGCTTAGAAAGTACCAGAAAACGGAACAGTTCAGACGGAAAGTTATCAAAGAAAGGCCGATCAAAGTTCATCCTTGATGAGAGTGGATTATTCACATGCTCAGTTTGTAAGGAATTATTTGTAACTAAGAGGTTGATGTCTGAGCACTACTTGGAAAACCATTCCAGAAAACAAATGCTAAAGCTCGGCAAACATTTTACCAGCACTGAGGCAGGGACTTTCACATGCGATGAATGTGGTGAAGTGGTGAAAAACCATTACCAAGGAAAGCTTCAGATGAAGCGGAAACATCCAGAATTGAAGAAAGGCAAAGACATTGAGACAGAATGCCTCTGGTGCGGTCAGGTGTACAAGAGTGCGGGGCTTTGTCAGGTACATTCCAGGAGCTGCGAGTTGAATTCAAAATTCAGCTGTCAGATCTGTAAAGAGAGATTCACTACCACCGGCGACTTAC
This sequence comes from Dreissena polymorpha, assembly GCF_020536995.1. NCBI lineage: Eukaryota > Metazoa > Mollusca > Bivalvia > Myida > Dreissenidae > Dreissena > Dreissena polymorpha. The sequence goes on along the minus strand of NC_068370.1, from coordinate 3,622,600 downwards.
AAAATCACTTACTGGCCCATTCCAACATGGAGATCATGGCCTGTACGATATGCTGCAAGGCGTTCACAAATGTGCAGTACCTCCAGCGGCATATGCTTACTCATAACACAGCAAGGAACGTGCAATGCGAGCATTGTCGGAAGGGAATGGTGAGTGAAAGGGCCCTTGCAAACCATCTGGTACATTGCACGGGGGAAAGAGTGGTGCCTTGTCCACACTGCAACGTGAAGTTCAAGACCAGGCAGGCACTGAGGCACCACATGACCGTGCATTCCGATGATCCTCCGTATGTCTGTGATGTTTGTGGGTTCGCAGGTTGGTAATTTACTTGGTAGTTGGTACATTTTGTATTTTAATTATTTTGGAAGTAATTTTTTTTACACAAAAACTGGTATCTCATTATTGTAATTATTGATGTAAGGGACTTTAAAATATCTGATATTGGTCCTGTAATATGAATTATTATGAAAAGAAAGTAAATTGAAAGTCTCTCTATGTAGGCACATTTACCAATATTGAAAATAATTCCAGTGAATGTTGTCCTTGCCTTGCATTTGTGAGTATTATATAACAAAGAGTAAGAATTATTATTGCATTTCTTGTCAGTGTGCTGAGTCATTTAGTTTATTCTTAATGAAAAAGTTTTTTGTTTCTATATGTTCAATATGTTCTCAGTGAAGACGGCAAGTATTTTCTGATACATGTCCCTACATTTCATTGATTTATATGTTCTCAGTGAAGAAGGCCACATATTTTCTGATACATGTCCCTACATTTCATTGTTCTTTATGTTCTCCGTGAAGAAGGTCCAGTACCTGAGATAGATGTCTCTTCATTGCCATGTTCTATAAGTTCTCAGTGAAGAAGGCTCACTACCTGACATTCATGTCCAAACATTATCTTGTCCTATACATGTATTATCTCAGTGAAGAAAGACCAGAACCAGATATTCATGTCAAGCCTTCTATTAGTCTGACAGGGGTGTCAATTGTCCCAAATTTGAAATCCGGAAAATTAAATTAAGCCGTAGGATAAAGGGAAGAGAGGGCCCAACCCCCCCCCCCCCCCCCCCCCCGAGTCCTAGCTTATTGTTCTTTTTTTATAGTCTTTCTAGGTGCAATTTCTGGTGAGTACAATGCAAAATATTATAAACCAAACCATCCGTAACACCGCAGGTGTATTTGTCATTCTAAACAAATGATATTAAGAACTTCGAAATTAAATTAAAATCGACAAACCAGCGTATCCGAAAACGACTGTCCGAAAACATGTCGTGATACATTATTTGCAAATGAAATAAAATATGCATATCGTTTGACTGCAGAAAAAGAAAACCAGTAACCAGTCACCTTGCAAATATGCAGTCAATATATAATTTGATTACGGCTAAAACACAGTATTGGTGCTCATAGTAGTCTCACTCACCTAAAAAATTGAAATTGTAGATACAGCATTTCCTTGGTGTTATTTTTAAAGCTCAAGGTATCCCCTACTCAAATCAAGTTGAATTTTATTTGATCATGCATGCATTATTTTTTTATCTAACATTTTCATCCTATGGTATAATACAAGTTACAGACACTACACTAGTCATATAACATGCAAGAAAAACATAGCAGAACTTCAAAACTTCAGATATTTTCACTTTAACATCAACTACAGGTTATAAACTGTTGAAATAAAGCAAAAAACAAAAGTGATTACTATCTTAACCAAAAAAATAAAAGCATTAATTAATCAGATATCAGACCAAAAGAGAACCAATCAAGAAACTTTTCTATAACTGTTGAAAAGCTCAAGGTATCCCCTACTCAAATCAAGTTGAATTTTATTTGATCATGCATGCATTATTTTTTTATCTAACATTTTCATCCTATGGTATAATACAAGTTACAGACACTACACTAGTCATATAACATGCAAGAAAAACATAGCAGAACTTCAAAACTTCAGATATTTTCACTTTAACATCAACTACAGGTTATAAACTGTTGAAATAAAGCAAAAAAACAAAAGTGATTACTATCTTAACCAAAAAAATAAAAGCATTAATTAATCAGGTATCAGACCAAAAGAGAACCAATCAAGAAACTTTTCTATAACTGTTGAAAAGCTCAAGGTATCCCCTACTCAAATCAAGTTGAATTGTATTTGATCATGCATGCATTATTTTTTTATCTAACATTTTCATCCTATGGTATAATACAAGTTACAGACACTACACTAGTCATATAACATGCAAGAAAAACATAGCAGAAATTCAAAACTTCAGATATTTTCACTTTAACATCAACTGCAGGTTATAAACTGTTGAAATAAAGCAAAAAAACAAAAGTGATTACTATCTTAACCAAAAAAATAAAAGCATTAATTAATCAGGTATCAGACCAAAAGAGAACCAATCAAGAAACTTTTCTATAACTTGTATTATAGACACACAAGATAGCTAATTAGGCATTTGTCTGAAACCAGGAAGTATATTCAAACAAAATAAATTGAAACAATTGGTTTGAAAAAGCATACCTTTTCATAAAAGGTAGAATTGCATGCTCATAAGTTTGGTTACAGACACTACCAAAATATATGATTCCAAAAACAGTTGCAGAATGGCATAAAGCATTAAAAAATGCACTATAAAAGCAAGTTTACATAAAAACAGTGACTTGAACATTATATCAAATGATTTTTGATCTGTTAGAATTTTAGTTAAAACACATTTTTTGTGTACATGATCTGAGTTGGTTACAGACACTACACATGGGGTAACAATAGCTGTCCAGGAGACGTGTAGCTAGACAATTCTCAGTGCTGGGCACATACAAGTCAAAGAAGACTAATCTGACATTATGAGTTTGGCATCTCATATGAATTGGCACACCTGTATAGAGTTTCAAATTAATATAATCTAGAATTTCATTATGCAGCAATAAGCATTACCAAATAATGTGCGGAAAACTTTCCAAACATTTCAGTGTAAAAAAAAAATGTAATTTTGCAAGCAGCAAATCAGTGATGTATTTATAACCCTTTGTTTCTCTAGCTATCAAGATAATCACAGAGAAGTTTAAGCTTTAAGTAATGTTTGCACTGAATTTGAATTTGCGAAGTCCACTTTCAATAATATCTCTGGATCGTGTGCGCTATAAACAAGATGACATCTATTGATTCCTGTAAACAGTCATCTCTTCCAGGACAAATTTGCTTAACTTTTAAAATAAATGTATTTCAATCTGATTTCTGTTCTAAAGCAAACACTAAAATGTTCTTTGATTCCATTCTTTTGCTCTAGCCTAGCAGCTACGAAGGCATCATAGTTGTATTTTAGCTTCTCATATTTTTGTTTGTTCTCCCAATGCTTAACCTTCATGCAGCCAAACCTAGTCTTATTTTATATTTTATGCTTTCCGGTGGTTAATAGAGAAATATCAGTGAATTAAAACTGATCATTTCACTGTTTCAAACAGTGAAAATTATCAGTGAAAATTATCGATAATTTTCACTGTTTCCTGTGAAATGACGTCATTGTTTTACGAAATGACGTCATTATCGCAGCGAAATTCTTTAGTTAAACTTTTTAAAAATGTATATAAACTGTAAAAAAAAGCATAAAATAAAAAGAAAATTTGTTGGATTCGGTGGAATATCGATTTTAATTCACTCGTGATCATAGAAAAAATATTTATTCAATCGTGGCTGCGCCACTCGTGAAAATATTATTTTATATGATCACTCGTGAATTAAAATTGATAATCCACCGAATCAAACAAATATGCTCTATATCTTTTCTTTTTTGCTTGATTTATCTTTGCTTCCTGAAACAAGAACGGAATCAAAATTCATTTTCCTTTCTTCAAAGTTTCTGCTACTAATTAAAGTATAAGAATGTAAATTTATATACATGTAGTGTAAAGAATACAGTGCGCATGTCTTCATTGATCCATTCATAAGCAAAGGAAATGATTAAATTCAGCCATTTGGATCAAAGTAAAAAACAGAAGTTACTTCAGACATGGTTAAAACTCATCACTTTAGCTATAAAAATGATTTCATATGCTCTTTGATAGCATGAACAATAATAAGTTAAAAGTGAAGGCATTGTAGAGTCTGTAACCATATGACCATCAAAACAAACTGTTTGATATTGTGTCTGATCTCAGTAAATTCTCAAATGGTTTTGTTTGAATTTACTGTTCTCATGATATTTAATGCAGAAAACTATGTTTCCAATTGCATATTCTAGAAGATAATTGAAAAAATGCCAGTTTATAGAAAGCTACACTATGAAGACAATTTATTTACATTTTTATGATAAATAGTTCAAATTTCAGACAGAAAATGTCTAAATAATGCACCTTAGACATCAGCAATGTAATACAAAATACAATTTTGTTTCATTTTACTCACATATAACAAAAAAGGTTTAAGGCTTACAGAAGGAAGTTAGTGGTTACAGACACTACGAATTTTAGCGTAGCATAATCAAAATGGTAGATATATACCCGAGTCATTACAAGAGGTTTGCTCTTGTCTTCTCTCCATATTATTAAAAGGGTTGTATGATCGTAAAGAACACAGACATATTTAGATAAATCATTTTAGAAAAAGAAAATCAGGTTATATTGTTCCTAAATAAATTGTTCATAAAATAATTCCACAAGAATGCTTACAATATTTCATCCCAAGAGGTCTTGCTTTACCTTTTTTTGCACATTAATCTATTGCACAATGTATGATGTAACATTCCAACATAAAAGATGGAAGTTTCTCATGAGTAAAACAAAATATTTATGAGAAATAGAACAGGGATTTTTTCCTTCATTTTTTACACATTTTTGTAGTGTCTGTAACTTTTTTTATTGAGTTGCTGTTTTTTAATGGTACAATACAGCACCACCAATTTTGGCCAACTTTGACATCACATGGATACACATGAGCCAATGTAGGATTTATACTTTTTCATAATGAAACAACAAAATTATTGCCATATAAACTTGTAAAGGTTACAGACACTACAAAATTTAGAACTGGAAAGTTTGACAAAGAACAAGCTCTCATTCGAATATCTTTGCTAGAAATGTGATTTAAATGGTTTAACTACTTATTATAATATACAGTCGAGTTCTAGATGTCAATAAAAGTTATTATTAATGTCATTTTGTACACAATGTTGGCATATAACAACAGATTAGTGTTTGAATAGTGTTGAAACAAAACTTCTACTGACGGTATTTTGCTTATAAAATCCATATTTTACCGATTTCTTTAATTCAAGAAGCAACATTTGCAGGATAGAATTCTGAATAAAACCAGACCAATAAATGCACAATTTCAGTATGATATTTCGAGAATTCTCTATTTTATATTCAAGCTTTTTTCGAGTGAGACTGCATAACGCTCAAAAATGGCCATTTTTAGAGCTTGTTTCCATGCATATCTCAAGAATGGGTTACACAAATCTCTTGAAATTTTCAGGAAAGTAAGAGAGGTATATGCCAGGCTTACCAATCTTTAATATTGGTTCTTATCGTGTTTACTTTTTCTTTTTCATGCATATAACATGAAAATTCCCTTATGAGCACCAATACCGTGTTTTAGCCGTTAACATATTGTTTTAAAATATGATATTGCAGTGCTTTACTTAGCCTGTTACTGCTCATGTCAGTGCCAGCCGCTTACCAATCAGAAATCAATAAATAAAATCGGTACCAAGCACAAATGTCCGGAATGCCGACGATGCTATAACAATATTCGTTCTGAAATGATCCCGCACTAAAAGAATTTTGTCCCTACCCCCACCCGCCTTAAACAAACTCATTGGATTAACATTCACCTCAAAATCAACCCTGGACAGCTCAAATCCGGATTTCCGGAATAATCCGGAAAATTGACACCCCTGTAGTCTGGAAAAACATTATCTTGTCCTATATTATCTCAGTGAAGAAAGCCCAGTACCTGAAGCGTCACATACGCTGCCATACAGGAGAGAGGCCTTGCTGATGTGCAGACTGTGGCATGACGTTCTCTTCCATGAATGGGGTCAACAGGTACACAAGAAGTCACAGCCATGATTTTTTTATGCCCCCGATCGGGTGGCATATAGCAGTTGAACTGTCAGTCCATCTGTTTGTCTGTCAGTCTGTGCGTCCGTCTGAAAACTTAAACATTGGCCATAACTTTTGCAATATTAAAGATAGCAACTTGATATTTGGCATGCATGTATATCTCATGGAGCTGCACATTTTGAGTGGTAAAAGGTCAAGGTCATCCTTCAAGGTCAAAAGTCAAAAAACTAAATCCAAGGGAAGTAACAAGGTCTAAAGGGAGATAATTTCTATTTTATATCATTTGGCAGGACAGGTCCAGATCATTTTCACAAGGGAAGTAATATTTTTTAAAGGGATATAATCAAAAAGATTATTTTTTAATTCAAAGCGGCGCAGTTTGGGGCATTGTGTTTCTCACAAACAAATCTCTTGTTTTTTAACCAGGTTTTTTCGAAGAAAAAAACTGGTTATTAGATTGGCGAATGTCGGCGGGCGGGTGGGCTGGCGGAACAAGCTTGTCCGGGCCATAACTCTGTCGTTCATTGTCAGATTTTAAAATCATTTGGCATATTTGTTCACCATCATTAGACAGTGTGTCGCGCGAAAGAATTACATTGATATCTCCAAGGTCAAGGTCACAATTTGTGTTTGAAGGTCAAAAATGGCCATAAATGAGCTTGTCCAGGCCATAACTTTGTCGTTCATTGTCAGATTTTAAAATCATTTGGCACATTTGTTCACCATCATTAGACGGTGTGTCGCGCGAAAGAATTACGACAATATCTCCAAGGTCAAGGTCACAATTTGAGTTTGAAGGTCAAAAATGGCCATAAATGAGCTTGTCTGGGCCATAACTATGTCATTCATTGTGACATTTTAAAATCATTTGGCACATTTGTTCACCATTATTGGACGGTGTGTTGCATGAAAGAATTACATCAATATTTCCAAGGTCAAGGTTGCCACAACTTAAAATAGATTGATTTTGAAAAAACTATGTAACTATGAAAGGATGATAACTCAAGAACGCTTACGCCTAGGATCATGAAACTTCATATGTAAATTGATCATGCCTGGCAGATGACCCGTATCAATTTTCAGGTCACTAGGTCAAAGATCAAGGTCACAGTGACTCGAAACAGTAAAATGGTTTCCGGATGATAACGTAAGAATAATAAATAATCATAGGCATAGTACATGGCGGTTTAATCTAGAAATATTATTATTTGTTATTAATAAATGCAAACAGAATACATTTTAAATGATGATATGAATAGACTTTCTGTAAAATATTCCCAAAGTTGGGTGCTAAAAACGTCCCTTTTTTGATCCACAAACACGATGGGCCGCCATTTTGTTACAAGCTTACTTTGAATCATTGACGTTCTTTTGATTCAAAGGTTAACTTACACTAAAAACTCATCTGGATTATTGGTTAAACTGGTTACGCACTATAATCGATTTAAAAAAATAAATAAAAAAAATCACTTTGTATAGCGTAATGTTACACACTGGGATGATTTTTAAAGCGTTTTTTTTTCAATGCGTAAAAACGCATCTTATCTGGAGCTCTGCATACCGTAGCAGGATACTCAAGTTCATTTAATTCATAAATATTTTTATTTAATTGTAATTTTTTAACAACAAGGTCTGTGTTTTAACAAAACATTTTATATAAGTTCTTTTTAATGTACAAATGTATTTTAGAAAAAGAAATACTGTTCTAGCCCTTAAGGGATGTAACGCTAGCTTAAACCAATGTATGAATAAGCGGCAAGGCCATATGTTCATTTTCGTACGGAAGTAGGATACATTTACCAGCTATTTCCGACACACACACTGCCTGGATATCACCATTTAGGTGCCTTACTCTGAATATGCGCAAATCAAAAGACAGCAATGGCTCGCTATAAAAATGAGTATTATTTGAGAAAGGTTCAACAATCAAAAGCCTTTCATCAGAATCCTCTGCTGGACTTAAAATATTTCTAATAATATATACTTTATCCCGGATAAGAACACAATTATCACCCTCTTTCACCGACAGGAAGAATGACTTTGGCAAGAACATCTGAGCAAACTGCAGGTAACCAGCATTATCCCTTGGTAAAGGACCATTATAATATTGTTTTTTTACCAAACTTTTATCTGATGAAGACTTGTTTCTAGACAAGAAATCTCCCATACCATTTTCAGACAATCTTCTGACAACCTGTTGATAGGAATGATTGGGTTTTCTTACCAGCTTCTTTATTCTTTCTAAAAAGCTTTCAAACATGAAATCTCAAAAACTATTCAATGCACCATAGCGGGAAACATCATCAGCAAGGTGAACCAACCCATGCACATTATAAACATACTGATTATCACCATACAATTCACCAAATTGACTGACAAATAAAACTAAGAGCTGTTTTGCATAGTCACAGTAGACATGACAGAACAAAGGGCTTGACAGACAGTTTATAGCTACAGAAAACAGCATGAAGTGTCTGTAATAGTTCAATGGCAAACTACTTTAAACAAGAAATATCTTTAAAAAAAAGATATACGGCCTTGATTGTGGTCGATGTTTATGAACGATCAAAAGTTATCTCTATGAGATAAAAAGTAGCGGATGCCTTTTTTCTGCGCAGTTCTTAGCTACATCACAAGCAAATCAATTACGGGGTGTTGCGCCAGATTTCGTGGCTTATTTTGCTTTATGTGATATTTTTACTCAGATGTCTATATTTACAGAATAGAAAAACACAAGAAACATGAAAATAAACGAGTGCATATAGGTCAGCCGGCAATACTCGAATCTTATTTAATTGCATAATTATAGTATAGTGAATTATTGTGCTCATGCTTAATAAACTGGTCAAAATGGATAAATATTTCTAATTAATTTTATCAAAATTGGTCCTTATCATGCAAATGTTGAAAACATATTAAAAATCGATGATTGGCATACCACAATAATATTGCCGAATATCTTTATTTAGTATCTTTCTGATCAAAACAGACTTCAAGTGCACAAAGTTTACGAGACGGCGTTTATATAAAGATTTCTGCAACTGACCGCAAACTGACCTTGATACCTTGCGGATTGGAATGCAATGCATTAAAGTTAGGTAACAATTCTGCTGCTGAAACGACGGCTTGTTTACGCCAACTGTACTCGACCAAGGCAACAGCTGTGCCTAAAATATTGATAAAGCGACTAAACGAACTATTTACTCCATCAGACAAAAATAGCATAGATTCCAATTTTGTCCTTCAATGAAAAGGTCGCAACCCCTTCTGCGAACTCCGGTGATGAACTGTATATAAACTCTGACTTTCGCGGGTTGAAATGCAATGCAAGTAAGTACTAAATATGAGAATATAGCCTTTAGTATAAACGCTTTTGCACTGGTAATTCTCTGAAAATAAAAGGTGAACGCACAAACTGTATTTATGTCGAAAATTGATTGTAAAACTGTTCTATCTATTGAGCCTTTTCATTAGAGATAAAATTGTTTCATGCAGTAAAACAGTGTTACAAAGACGCGGATATGTTTCCAATGTCCTGGTGTTATACTCAAATCAGCCAATGGAATAAATGAAGTGTATTCATTCGTACCTAGCCGCGGGAAATTTTATTTGCATATTATTGGATACTTACAAAGGTCAAGTCAGGGTGAAAAGCTGGCTTAATACAGCTTACGCCGAAAAATAACAGGTCCCAAGTACAACAGAAATTGCCTTAATTCAGTTTCTTTCCATCTGTCTATATCTGCCAAGTGTCTGCCTTTTCTAAGAAATTCACGGGGCATGAACTTTGCCAACCTGACAATCGCAGGAGAAACTTGTCTTACAAATCCAGCGCCTTGTCTACAGGTAAGGGGCCCTTTCATCCAAAGCCAAAGAAGCCGCCTCATTACACCAAGACAAACAAGATGCATGTAATCAAGTGGGAATTGACTAACCATTCCTATAGGCAGACCAAGAAATGGTGACTTGCCTACATGGTGCTCCTTATTTCTTAGTTCATCAAATTGCACATCTGTTCGCAGCACAGCATCAACTTCAGGGAATGTCATTTTCTCAACCCATCTGCCTTTCTGACAACATTTGTCACATCCATAATACCCGGAATGACCCTTCACCTGTTTGATAAAGGCACGAGCTGGTGTATCGCAAACAAAACAAGACACTTGAACCATTAAAATGTGTTCAGAATTGGGAATTTTAATGCCATTTTGCAAAACATCCTGAAGTTCCTCTCTTAAAAATCGAAGATACATATGCACATTCCCTGGTTTCTTGTTATCATAGAAAATACCAACAATAAAAGGCGTTGTTTCAACTGGGTTAATGACTCGACACAAGATTGGCCACAACTGAGCATTTGTACTTTTGAACAAAGGGAGCCCATCAATATTAAATTGCACTGAGACAGACTCAAGTTCTTCAACACTACCAGATTCAACTGCTTTTAACAAAGATTTGGCAAAGCCAAAATGATAATAAAAACCACTTTCCACTTCAACCATTTCACACCCTGTGTCAGTTTTTAACAGTGTCCTTGGATCTTTAGGCAACAACGGGTGATACTTACGAAGTAAACACAATAGCTCCCGTAAAGCAGTATGTGTTAATCTGTTAGAGGTTGCCCAAGTTCGTAGGTAATCTCTCTATCTATCTATATATAATGCTAGTCGCCAACAATTAGCATTACAAGCAGGCGCGTGTCAGTGCTAGGAAATTAAGGAAGAAGTGTATAGGAGATAAAAAGTAATACATAATGTATTTGTGAGACATAGAAACAAAGGTGATAGTGTTAGTTAAAAGAAGAAATATACAGATAAAAGGTTAAAAACAGCCAACCTGCTTAGAAACTGTGGTCTAGTTTGGTCACCCTCTGCCTAAACTGGTCCAGCCCGGGTGTACATTGTCCAGGGTAATCATGGAACTTAGGCTGGAAATCCATGGTATAACATGGAATTCCATGGAAATCCCTGGAATTTGAAACAGTTTCCAGGGTTTTGTTCTAGAAATGTCCATGAAACGTGGACTTTTTTCCAAGCATTTTCCAGCCTTGGATGGAAAAGCATGGAAAAGGAATGGAAAACGCTGGATTTAGGCTGGATAACCATGGAAAATATTTCCAGATAGCATGGAAAGTGGAACATAGAATTTTTTAAGCATGGAAAAGACTCTAACATTTTCAGCTGACCCTGGAAAAAACTTAGACTTTATAAGAGGAGAAAATAACTTATAAAAATGCAACACATTTTATTCAAAGTAAATCAGAGTTCAACAATTTACACAACATATGAATAAAACATAAAACAATGTGCATAGTTTGGGCAGAAATAGTAGTAGTTATAGTAGTAGTAGTAGTAGTAGTAGTAGAAGTAGTAATGCTGGTGCTGGCAGTAGAATATGTTGTAGGAGTAGAAGTAAAAGTGGTTGTTGTATAAGTTGTACAAGCAGTTAAACTACTGATAATTATACTATTGGTGCAAATTTAAGTGACAGTAGCAGTAGTATCAGTTATTATTGTGTTGTTGTTTTAGCATTTACAGGAATAGTAGCAGTAATGGTAGCAATAGTAGTATAAATAATAATAACAATACTGGTAGAAGCAGTAGTAGTAGTAGTTACGGAAGTAGCATTAGCAGCAGCAGCAGTAGTAGTAGTAGAAGTAGTAGTAGTAGAAGTAGTAGTAGTAGAAGTAGCAGCAGCAGCAGCAGTAGTAGCAGTAGCAGCATCAGCAGCATCAGTAGCAGTAGTAGTAGCAGTAGTAGTTGAAGTACTAGTAGTAGAAGTAGTAGTAGTAGTAGTAGTAGTAGTAGTAGTAGTGGTAGTAGTAGTAGTAGTAACAGCAGCAGCAGTAAAAGTAGTAGTCGCTGAAGCAGGAGTTGTAGTAGTAGCAGCAGCAGCAGCAGCAGTAGCAGTAGTAGTAGTAGCAGCAGCAGCAGGAGTAGTAGCAGCAGCAGCAGTAGCAGCAGAAGTAGCAGTAGTAGTAGTAGTAGTTAAAGCAGTAGTAGTTGAAGCAGTAGTAGTAGTAGTAGCAGTAGTAGCAGCAGTAGTAGTAGTAGTAGTAGTAGTAGTAGTAGTAGTAGTAGTAGTAGTAGTAGAAGTAGTAGTAGTAGTAGTAGAAGTAGTAGTAGTAGTAGTAGAAGTAGCAGTAGTTGTAGTAGTAGAAGTAGTAGTAGTAGTAGTAGTAGTAGTAGTAGTAGTACTGTAGTAGTAGTAGTAGTAGTAGTAGTTGTTGTTGTTGTTGTGGCTGTTGTAATAGTAGTAGTAGTTTTGAAGAAGTAGTAGTAGTAGTAGCAGTACTAGAAGTATCAGTAATAGTAGTAACTTTAAAAGCAATGTCTACAAGTTTAAATTCCTTAACCCTGTTCAAGGTGTATACACACTCAATATTTAACTACAGTCCAGGTTTGCAATTAACAAACTATCTGATATGGCTGTGTGTGAGTCAGATATGTCTGCGGCTAATCTATTGGTTATAAAATATCGCAGCCTTTTCTGATTGGCTGAGTTCAAATACAGAAAGTTTACCTGTTAGATTGAAATTCTGGAGAAGGCGTATTGAAGAAAATATGCAGGTTAAACTTGTTGTTAAAATGAAGTTAATGTAATTTCACAAACAGTAGAGTTAATGAGTTTTTCCATTAACAAGAATTTCTTATAATAATAATGTATGGATATCATTTGGAAAGTGACATGAAATGTTGTTAAAAAGTGATGCATACAAGTGTTTCAGAAGTCTCTCTAGGAATAGAACAACAACTGAAGGTTTGTGCTTTTCATTATTTTTAAATATTCCTTTTAAATTTATTCTTCTTATGGCATCATTGTAGACCTTTTTTATGTGACATTTTAGGTAAAAGTATGGCAAATATAGAAGTTTAAAAGCAGCTGTCACACACATTTTCACTAAGTGCAGTTTGCAGCTTGATAAAGGTAGTCCTATGTGGAGATATTAATAAGCTTGAATGTAGTATCGGAAATTTATAATGCATGGCTAGGGAACTGAGGCTAAGGGAGTTATGTGCTGTACATGATGAGAATTCAATGCTCATTAATGCTGTTAATGTTTATAAATAAATTAATTAAACCAATAGCATTGTGTTTTTTTTGTTTCACTGTGCATTTTCATACCAATAGAATTACACATCATACTAATTATAGCAATAATAAATTTGTACTAATCATACCAACAAATTTTGTTATGCTATGATTTGTGATGTATTAACTTCATTGTAAGTTATTATTTAAAGACCATTTTACTAAATATTTAAAACAATACTTGAATTATTTTCTATATACATTTTCATTATGTGCTTTAACTGTAGCTGACCAGTTGATAGAAGATACTGCAGAGTTTGGCAGGGAAATAACCGAAGACAGCAAAGCGGTTCTTTTGGCGCATTTACCAAGAGGACTAACATGGCCACAAATTCATGGTAAATATTGTTATGCCCCGGGCTCATATAAGTAATTTAGTGTTAACCACCTGAAAGTATTTTGTCTTTTTGGTATCCAATATTTTGGTCTAGTTTCAATTACAGGTTATTTTTATATGAATTAGCAAATTAGCATAACTTTCATATAGCAATATCTGAATATAAAATTCCTATATATGTTTGAGTTTCCAGATACATGCTAGTGTACCCCGTTTTGGGGCATTTAAGAAAACAACAATATAAATTTCAAAATAAAAGAGAGTCATATAAAAATATAAGTTAAATCACCAATTTATTCACTTGAAAGTCTCAGTTTTCCTGTGTGGTTGCCTGTTTGCAAGTAGATTATTAAAGCCCGCTTGCAAACTTTAAGAGAATAAATTTCAGTAAATGGAAAAGAAATAATTGCTAATTACTTAGGATCGTAAATGTTCGCTAAAATACAAAAAAGCCAGATGTACCGAATTGAGCAGTGATATGAAATATCTAAAATAGATTAAAATATGAATGAGCATTGAAGTATAGATATTCAATCATATGATTGCTGCACATTTACTTTTACAGATGAATGTAAAAAACTTATGACTTTCTTGTAATATTGTTTGCTTTGTTTTTCTTTCAGAGATCATGCAGGAGCAGTACAGTATAACAGCAGTACAAGTTCTATAAAAGATCCACGACCTACTGAAGCCCAGCTAATTAACAAAAAAGTTTTTAAAAACTGTAATTTTATCCCACCTGGGTACTTATAATTTACTAAGCTGCCCACACAAGTTTTAGACTTGCAATTATATTTTAAATTGTCACTTGGAAAGTAATACATGTACATGCATTATGTTCTGAATTTCTTTGAACAATAAAATTATATAAAAGTATTTTAATGAAATTAAGCACCTAAATTGCATTAAAGTGAAAGTAGCTGAGAACAAGATGTGTTTGTGAAACACAATGTCCCCCTATATGACGTTTGACCTTGAAGGATGACCTTGACCTTGACCCTTCACCACTCAAAATGTGCAGCTCCATGAGATACACATGCATGTCAAATATAAAATTGCTAGCTTCAATATTGCAGAAGTTAAATTACATGAGCAATTTTGACCCATATATTTGACCTAGAAGGATGACCTTGACCTTTCACGACTCAAAATGTGAAGCTCCTAAAGTTACACATGCATGCCAAATATCAAGTTGCTATCTTCAATATTGCAAAAGTTTTCATAAAATAAGCGATTTGGGCCACATATATTTGACCTCTGACTTTGAAGGATGACCTTGACCTTTCACCACTCAAAATGTGCAGCTCCATAAGTTACACATGCATGCCAAATATCAAGTTGCTATCTTCAATATTGCAAAAGTATTCATAAAATAAGCGATTTGGGCCACATATATTTGACCTCTGACCTTGAAGGATGACCTTGACCTTTCACCACTCAAAATGTGCAGCTCCATGAGATACACATGCATGCCAAATATCAAGTTGCTATCTTCAATATTGCAAAAGTATTCATAAAATGAGCGATTTTGGCCACATATATTTGACCTCTGACCTTGAAGGATGACCTTGACCTTTCACCACTGAAAATGTGCAGCTCCATGAGATACACATGCATGCCAAATATCAAGTTGCTATATTTTATATAGCAAAAGTTATTGCAAAATGTTAAAGTTGGCGCAAACCAACCAACCAACCAACAGACCAACCAACAGACAGGGCAAAAACAATATGTCCCCCACTACTATAGTGGGGGACATAAAAATAGTATCCTTGTGCTCATGGGCAGCTACATATATTGTGACATACATGAAGCAGCTAAAATAACTTAAATTTTTCATTTTGTTTCTTGTATATCGTTTGTACAGGGTTCGTGAATTGTTACTGTATATTACTTGACTTGCTTGTATTTTGTTACTTTGAATACATGTTGTGAAGGTTGCATTATACTTTTTAACTTTTAAAGTAGCGCCTGTTCTGTTATGTTAGGGCCTGATTTATGATAATGGACCTAGAGGCTTTGTAAGCATGTATTAAACAACACTTGTTTGATCTGAATAATTTGTTAAATAAATGTAACACAATTTGTAATCTGATGTTATATTTTGATGAATTGTGAACAAAATAATACATCGAAGAAACTAAGGCATTATGTTGATTTTTAGCTCATCTATTTTTTGAAAAAAAATTATGAGCTATTGTCATCACCTTGGCGTCGGCGTCCGGTTAAGTTTTGCGTTTAGGTCCACTTTTCTCAGAAAGTATCAATGCTATTGCATTCAAACTTGGTACACTTACTTACTATCATGAGGGGACTGGGCAGGCAAAATTAGATAACTCTGGCGTGCATTTTGACAGAATAATGTGCCCTTTTTATACTTAGAAAATTGAAAATTTTGGTTAAGTTTTGCGTTTAGGTCCACTTTTCTCAGAAAGTATCAATGCTATTGCATTCAAACTTGGTACATTTACTTACTATCATGAGGGGACTGGGCAGGCAAAGTAAGATAACTCTGGCGTGCATTTTGACAGAATTATGTGCCCTTTTTACTCTTAGAAAATTGAAAATTTTGATTAAGTTTTGTGTTTAGGTCCATTTTAGTCCTTAAGTATCAAAGCTATTGCTTTCATACTTGCAACACTTACTAGCTATCATAAGGGGACTGTGCAGGCAAAGTAATGTAACTCTGACTGGCATTTTGACAGAATTATGTGCCCTTTTTGTACTTAGAAAATTGAAAATTTGGTTAAGTTTTGTGTTTAGGTCCACTTTATTCCTACAGTATCAAAGCTATTGCTTTCATACTTGCAACACTTATTAACTATCATAAGGGGACCGTGCAGGCAAAGTTATGTAACTCTGACTGGCATTTGGGCGGAATTATGGGCCCTTTATACTTAGAAAATTGAAAATTTGGTTAAGATTTGTGTTTTCGTCCACTTTACCCCTAAAGTATCATAGATATTGCTTTCATACTTGGAACACTCACAAACTATCATAAGGGTACAGTAAAAGGACAAGTTGCATAACTCTGGTTGTCATTGTTACGGAATTATGGCCCTTTTTTGACTTAGTAACTTTGAATATATGGTTAAATTTTGTGTTTCAATCCACTTTACTTCTTAACTATCAAGGCTATTGCTTTCAAACTTCAAATACTTTCATGCTATCATGAGGTTACTGTACCTGGCAAGTTGAATTTTACCTTGACCTTTGAATGACCTTGACTCTCAAGGTCAAATTATTAAATTTTGCTAAAATTGCCATAATTTCTTTATTTATGATTAGATTTGATTGATACTTTGACAAAACTACTCTTACCTGACATACCACAATAGACTCCACCCAAACCATTCCCCGTGCCCTCCCCCCTCCCCTAATTTTTTTTTTTTTTTTTTTTTAAGATCATCTCACAAATGACCACCACACCCTCACACTATACCCCCCCCCCCCCCAATTTGTTTTTTTTTTTTTTTTTAAAGATCATCTCACAAATTACCCCCCCCCCCCAATTTTTTTTTTAAACGGTTATGTTTGAAATACCGTCCAACAATCGCACCCAAAAAATCCCCCCCCCCCCCCCCCGATTTTTTTTTTTTTTTCGCTTTTTTGGAAGATAATGTAATAAATGTCCACAACCCCACACTATACACCCCTCTTCACTCCACCCCTCCCTCCTTTGTGATTGAAAATTAGAGTCCCTTCACCTTTAAAAAGAAAATAGATGAGCGGTCTGCACCCGCAAGGCGGTGCTCTTGTTTGTTTTGTTTTAATCTAACCTTAAATTATGATTTACTTAAGCTGTGAGTATTGTATTCATTTAATAAATGAATATTGTTTTTAGACCAGAAATTTCTTTTTCTATTCAGTGACCATGGTAAATGCTGGACAATTTTCCATGTTATACCAGGCATCCATGGAATATTAAACATGGAAAAACCCTGGAACATTTTCCAGGGTTTTCCAGCCAGCATGGAAAAAATACCGTCCGAATACTCCATGTAATCTGGAAAACTCTAGAAATAAATCCATGGTTTTCCAGATTACATGGAGTATTCGGATGGTATTTGTTCCATGCTGGCTGGAAAACCCTGGAATTGTTCCATGGTAATTATTCCAGGGAGCCTGGAAAACCATGGAAACTATTCCAGGCTATTTCCACATACCATGGACAATTTTCCACCCTTTTTTTTAAATATTGACGCTGGAAAAGGCTGGAAACTTAGTCCGAATACTCCAGCCTCATATTTTCCATGGATTTCCATGGAAAACCCTGGACAAAGTACACCCGGGCGGGTAGGTGCCTGTACAATATTGGCTGGTAGAGAGTTCCATAGGACAATAGAGGCTGGATAGAAGGAAAATTTATAGTAGTTGCTTGGAGTGGGGACTTGTCTGAATGAAAGAGGGTGCAGATGTCTAGTGAGCCGGGTCGGAGGAGTGACGTAGGGAGGCATTGGTACAGCAACCAGTCCGTGGACAAATTTATAGAACATTAGTAGCCGGGAGTCATACCTGTTCTCAAGTGAACGCCACCCTAATTTGTCTAGCATGTGTGTGACACTGTTGTGATATGAGTAATCATTTGTAACCCATCGAGCGGCCCTGCGTTGGACCATCTGGATCTTGTTTGTGTTGTGTTGTGTGTGTGGGCTCCACACTGAGCTACTATACTCAAGTTGTGGGCGGACAAGGGTTTTGAAGGCAAATTCTCTAATGCGTGGGTGTTTTATGGGAATGTTGCGTTTAATGAAGTTAAGTGTTTGACTGGCTGTTGCAGTAACCTGGTTTATGTGTTTATTCCAGCTGAGGTCAGATGTGATGCTAACACCCAAGTATTTAGCATCACTAACTGTTTCAAGGGTATGACCGTGGAGTGTGTAAGTGGATTTGTAGGGTTGTTTTGACCTGGTGATGTTCATAACCGTACACTTGGAAGGATTAAATTCCATATCCCAAGAGTGTTCCCATTTTTGTAGCCGATCTAGATCTTCTTGCAGGGTATTTTGTTCAGTGGGATTGTTGACCGTGATATAGACAGCAGTGTCATCAGCAAATAACCGGACCTGTGACACTATGTTTTCTGGCAGATCGTTTAAGTAAAGTAAGAAGAGGAGAGGGCCGAGAACAGAGCCCTGAGGGACACCTGATGTGACTGGAACCTCGTCTGAATTGTCACCATTTACCAAGACAGACTGAAGTCGACCTATAAAAAGATTTGACCCATTGTAATGTGCTATCTTGGATGCAGTGTTGGTGCAGTTTGTAGAGTAACTTCATGTGATTGACCTTGTCGAACGCTTTCGAGAAATCCAGGAGTATTAGATCTGTTTGTTGACCATGAATAAGGTTCCTGGATAAGTCCTCTACAAGTCCTATGAGCTGTGTCTCGCATGACAGTTTTGACCTAAAGCCATGCTGTTGATGGAAAAGAATGTTGTTGACCTGGAAGTGTTTGGTGATGTTTTAAGGCGACGATATGTTCCATGACTTTGCAAAGAACACATGTCAGTGAAATCGGCCTATAGTTAGCGGGGTTACTTTTGTCGCCTTTTTTGAAAAGGGGGGTGATGTTCGCCTTGATCCAGTCGGAGGGGATAGTGCCTGTGTCTAGAGATTTTTGAAAGATTCAGGTAACCAAGGGGGCAATTTGTACGCTTAGATTTTTTAGGACAATAGGCTTGATATTGTCAGGGCCGCAAGCTTTGCCAGTCTGCAAGTTGGACAGAAGCTTTTGGACACCACTTACACTTATGGAGATTTCAGGCATTTTGGGGTATTTTGACTTTGGGGTGTTGCTAAACAGGGTTTGGGCTCTCATTAAACAGAGTTGACCTAATTTTAGAGGATTCATTGGGGTGAAGACGGACTGAAACTGGCGACTGAGGAAGTTTGCTTGACCCTTGCTATCAGTGATGAGATTATCATTTTCAAGTAGAGGAGCGATACCTTGGGTATCCTGTTTAGCATTTTTGATGGTGGAGAAGAGCTTCTTACGGGAGAAATTTTGACCTATATGGCGGGTGTCTGGATCACCAGACTGCGTTTCGAGTACATATTTAAGGTAACTGTAGTGGGCCTGATTTATTTTATTTTTAACCTGATTTCTGAGTTCTCTATACTGTTGTTTGACCTTGGGACTGCCAGTTTTCTGTTTAACGTACAATTTGTTTCTTTTTCTTATTTGTCTTAGGATACTTTGGGTGATCCAGGGAAGAGAGGGTTTTGATCCCAACCTTTTTGAGGGAATAAAGAGGTTTGATCTCTTTCGGAGAAGGTCCTTGAATTCAGTCCATAGCTCTTCGATGGACTTAGATTGGTAATTTGTGAACATGGTAGGGAACCTAGAAACCATGTATTGTTGAAAGTTGACCCAATTGGCTTTACGGAATAGGTGTACAGTGCGGGGCTTTTGTCGATTTAGTCGGGGTTTGATATCAAAAGTGATTTGGACAATGTCGTGATCAGAGATACCGGCTACTAACTTTACATTTTTAATGAGGGAGGGGTTTGACGTAAAGAACAGATCTAAGGTATTTGTTAACCTTGTTGGGAAACTGACCATTTGTTGGAGAGAGAAGTCATTTATAAGTGATAAGAAGTCATCGTAGAGTTTTGGAAGGGAGCAGCCATCTTTAGCTGAGGGAATACCTTGGCTGTCCCAGGATAGTTTCGGAAAATTAAAGTCCCCAGTAAGCCACACTTTACCTTTGAGTTTGTTAACCAGTCGTAGTGACTTATGTAATTCTAATATACTATTTTCATCTTGTTCGTGGGGTCTGTAGTATGATCCCAAGTACAGGGGTTGAGCTCCAAATATTTCAAGTTTTAACCAAAGGATTTCACAGTTTGTTACGGAATTATGGCCCTTTTTTGACTTAGTAACTTTGAATATATGGTTAAATTTTGTGTTTCAATCCACTTTACTTCTTAACTATCAAGGCTATTGCTTTCAAACTTCAAATACTTTCATGCTATCATGAGGTTACTGTACCTGGCAAGTTGAATTTTACCTTGACCTTTGAATGACCTTGACTCTCAAGGTCAAATTATTAAATTTTGCTAAAATTGCCATAATTTCTTTATTTATGATTAGATTTGATTGATACTTTGACAAAACTACTCTTACCTGACATACCACAATAGACTCCACCCAAACCATTCCCCGTGCCCTCCCCCCTCCCCTAATTTTTTTTTTTTTTTTTTTTTTTTAAGATCATCTCACAAATGACCACCACACCCTCACACTATACCCCCCCCCCCCAATTTGTTTTTTTTTTTTTTTTTAAAGATCATCTCACAAATTACCCCCCCCCCCAATTTTTTTTTTAAACGGTTATGTTTGAAATACCGTCCAACAATCGCACCCAAAAAATCCCCCCCCCCCCCCGATTTTTTTTTTTTTTCTCGCTTTTTTGGAAGATAATGTAATAAATGTCCACAACCCCACACTATACACCCCTCTTCACTCCACCCCTCCCTCCTTTGTGATTGAAAATTAGAGTCCCTTCACCTTTAAAAAGAAAATAGATGAGCGGTCTGCACCCGCAAGGCGGTGCTCTTGTTTGTTTTGTTTTAATCTAACCTTAAATTATGATTTACTTAAGCTGTGAGTATTGTATTCATTTAATAAATGAATATTGTTTTTAGACCAGAAATTTCTTTTTCTATTCAGTGACCATGGTAAATGCTGGACAATTTTCCATGTTATACCAGGCATCCATGGAATATTAAACATGGAAAAACCCTGGAACATTTTCCAGGGTTTTCCAGCCAGCATGGAAAAAATACCGTCCGAATACTCCATGTAATCTGGAAAACTCTAGAAATAAATCCATGGTTTTCCAGATTACATGGAGTATTCGGATGGTATTTGTTCCATGCTGGCTGGAAAACCCTGGAATTGTTCCATGGTAATTATTCCAGGGAGCCTGGAAAACCATGGAAACTATTCCAGGCTATTTCCACATACCATGGACAATTTTCCACCCTTTTTTTTAAATATTGACGCTGGAAAAGGCTGGAAACTTAGTCCGAATACTCCAGCCTCATATTTTCCATGGATTTCCATGGAAAACCCTGGACAAAGTACACCCGGGCGGGTAGGTGCCTGTACAATATTGGCTGGTAGAGAGTTCCATAGGACAATAGAGGCTGGATAGAAGGAAAATTTATAGTAGTTGCTTGG
The DNA here is from genome assembly GCF_020536995.1 of Dreissena polymorpha. Taxonomy (NCBI): domain Eukaryota; kingdom Metazoa; phylum Mollusca; class Bivalvia; order Myida; family Dreissenidae; genus Dreissena; species Dreissena polymorpha. Next base: position 3,600,921 of record NC_068370.1, on the reverse strand, counting down.
AGTGGGGACTTGTCTGAATGAAAGAGGGTGCAGATGTCTAGTGAGCCGGGTCGGAGGAGTGACGTAGGGAGGCATTGGTACAGCAACCAGTCCGTGGACAAATTTATAGAACATTAGTAGCCGGGAGTCATACCTGTTCTCAAGTGAACGCCACCCTAATTTGTCTAGCATGTGTGTGACACTGTTGTGATATGAGTAATCATTTGTAACCCATCGAGCGGCCCTGCGTTGGACCATCTGGATCTTGTTTGTGTTGTGTTGTGTGTGTGGGCTCCACACTGAGCTACTATACTCAAGTTGTGGGCGGACAAGGGTTTTGAAGGCAAATTCTCTAATGCGTGGGTGTTTTATGGGAATGTTGCGTTTAATGAAGTTAAGTGTTTGACTGGCTGTTGCAGTAACCTGGTTTATGTGTTTATTCCAGCTGAGGTCAGATGTGATGCTAACACCCAAGTATTTAGCATCACTAACTGTTTCAAGGGTATGACCGTGGAGTGTGTAAGTGGATTTGTAGGGTTGTTTTGACCTGGTGATGTTCATAACCGTACACTTGGAAGGATTAAATTCCATATCCCAAGAGTGTTCCCATTTTTGTAGCCGATCTAGATCTTCTTGCAGGGTATTTTGTTCAGTGGGATTGTTGACCGTGATATAGACAGCAGTGTCATCAGCAAATAACCGGACCTGTGACACTATGTTTTCTGGCAGATCGTTTAAGTAAAGTAAGAAGAGGAGAGGGCCGAGAACAGAGCCCTGAGGGACACCTGATGTGACTGGAACCTCGTCTGAATTGTCACCATTTACCAAGACAGACTGAAGTCGACCTATAAAAAGATTTGACCCATTGTAATGTGCTATCTTGGATGCAGTGTTGGTGCAGTTTGTAGAGTAACTTCATGTGATTGACCTTGTCGAACGCTTTCGAGAAATCCAGGAGTATTAGATCTGTTTGTTGACCATGAATAAGGTTCCTGGATAAGTCCTCTACAAGTCCTATGAGCTGTGTCTCGCATGACAGTTTTGACCTAAAGCCATGCTGTTGATGGAAAAGAATGTTGTTGACCTGGAAGTGTTTGGTGATGTTTTAAGGCGACGATATGTTCCATGACTTTGCAAAGAACACATGTCAGTGAAATCGGCCTATAGTTAGCGGGGTTACTTTTGTCGCCTTTTTTGAAAAGGGGGGTGATGTTCGCCTTGATCCAGTCGGAGGGGATAGTGCCTGTGTCTAGAGATTTTTGAAAGATTCAGGTAACCAAGGGGGCAATTTGTACGCTTAGATTTTTTAGGACAATAGGCTTGATATTGTCAGGGCCGCAAGCTTTGCCAGTCTGCAAGTTGGACAGAAGCTTTTGGACACCACTTACACTTATGGAGATTTCAGGCATTTTGGGGTATTTTGACTTTGGGGTGTTGCTAAACAGGGTTTGGGCTCTCATTAAACAGAGTTGACCTAATTTTAGAGGATTCATTGGGGTGAAGACGGACTGAAACTGGCGACTGAGGAAGTTTGCTTGACCCTTGCTATCAGTGATGAGATTATCATTTTCAAGTAGAGGAGCGATACCTTGGGTATCCTGTTTAGCATTTTTGATGGTGGAGAAGAGCTTCTTACGGGAGAAATTTTGACCTATATGGCGGGTGTCTGGATCACCAGACTGCGTTTCGAGTACATATTTAAGGTAACTGTAGTGGGCCTGATTTATTTTATTTTTAACCTGATTTCTGAGTTCTCTATACTGTTGTTTGACCTTGGGACTGCCAGTTTTCTGTTTAACGTACAATTTGTTTCTTTTTCTTATTTGTCTTAGGATACTTTGGGTGATCCAGGGAAGAGAGGGTTTTGATCCCAACCTTTTTGAGGGAATAAAGAGGTTTGATCTCTTTCGGAGAAGGTCCTTGAATTCAGTCCATAGCTCTTCGATGGACTTAGATTGGTAATTTGTGAACATGGTAGGGAACCTAGAAACCATGTATTGTTGAAAGTTGACCCAATTGGCTTTACGGAATAGGTGTACAGTGCGGGGCTTTTGTCGATTTAGTCGGGGTTTGATATCAAAAGTGATTTGGACAATGTCGTGATCAGAGATACCGGCTACTAACTTTACATTTTTAATGAGGGAGGGGTTTGACGTAAAGAACAGATCTAAGGTATTTGTTAACCTTGTTGGGAAACTGACCATTTGTTGGAGAGAGAAGTCATTTATAAGTGATAAGAAGTCATCGTAGAGTTTTGGAAGGGAGCAGCCATCTTTAGCTGAGGGAATACCTTGGCTGTCCCAGGATAGTTTCGGAAAATTAAAGTCCCCAGTAAGCCACACTTTACCTTTGAGTTTGTTAACCAGTCGTAGTGACTTATGTAATTCTAATATACTATTTTCATCTTGTTCGTGGGGTCTGTAGTATGATCCCAAGTACAGGGGTTGAGCTCCAAATATTTCAAGTTTTAACCAAAGGATTTCACAGTTTGTTTGCAACTTTTTCATTTCTGAGACAACAATTGTATTTTTGACCAGGATAAAGACCCCACCCCCAGATTTACCTGTTGTTCTATCATGTCTGAATGGGGTGTAACCTAAGGATTGGGGAAAAATTTCAGTGTGTTTGGGTGTAAGCCATGACTCTGTGCCAAAAACTATGTCAGGTTTATCTGAATCAAGAAGGGCTAGGAATTCTAGTTTCTTGTTTACAATGGATTGAAAATTTATGGTCATGACTTTTAGGCTGGAGAAGAAATTTTTAACATTTTTTGGGGGGACAGTTGGATTAGTAGTAAGAGAGGCAGATTTGGGGGATTCTGAGTCTGACAATACACTGTGAATGAACAAAAACTGTCACGTGACCACAGAAGTAATTGCAGTAGTCATTTTATGACAACAAACAGCCGCGCAAGGTAGTTCTTTTTTCAATATATTTGCTGATCATCCTCTGACTTTCATACGACCTAGTGCATGCAATATGGCATGCATATAGCTTTCGATCGGTATATCACGCGTTTTGTGTGCTGCTCTGGTTTTCGAGAACACTTCGGCGCAAATTTCCATTTAAGAAGCAAGCGTCAGTAGTAAAATTACAAAGAGTCAGTGTTCTCGAATATTAAAGATCACAGAACTGTCTATGCTTTACCGGACGAACATATATTACATATGTCTATGCATAAACAAACAAAAATATCTACCAGATATTAAACAAGGGCTGTTTGTAAAACATGCATGCCCCCCATATGGGCTGTCCGTTGTAGTGGCAGCCATTGTGTGAATACGTTTTTTGCCACTGTGACCTTGACCTTTGACCTAGTGACCTGAAAATCAATAGGGGTCATCTGCGAGTCAAGATCAATGTACCTGTGAAGTGTCATGATCCTAGGCAAAAGCGTTCTTGAGTTATCATCCGAAAATCATTTTACTATTTCAGGTCACCGTGACCTTGACCTTTGACCTTGTGACCTCAAAATCAATAGGGGTCATCTGCGAGTCATGATCAATCTACCTGTGAAGTTTCATGATCCTAGGCATATGCGTTCTTGAGTTATCATCCGAAAACCATTTTACTATTTCGGGTCACCGTGACCTTGACCTTTGACCTAGTGACCTCAAAATCAATAGGGGTCATCTGCGAGTCATGATCAATCTACCCATGAAGTTTCATGATCCTAGGCATATGCATTCTTGAGTTATCATCCGGAAACCATTTTACTATTTCGGGTCACCGTGACCTTGACCTTTGACCTAAAAATCAATAGGGGTCATCTGCGAGTCATGATCAATCTACCCATGAAGTTTCATGATCCTAGGCGTATGCGTTCTTGAGTTATCATTCAAAAACCATTTTACTATTTCAGGTCACTGTGACCTTGACCTTTGACCTAAAAATCAATAGGGGTCATCTGCGAGTCATGATCAATGTACCTATGAAGTTTCATGATCCTAGGCTCAAGCGTTCTTGAGTTATCGTCTGACAACCACCTGGTGGACGGACCAACCGACAAACCGACTGACCGACAGACCGACATGAGCAAAGCAATATACCCCCTCTTCTTCGAAGGGGGGCATAATAAACGTTTAAAGAGTGAAAACAAATATGGCAAACGTCAGTAGTACGTTTAGAAATGGCAAACGTCAGTAGCAAAAATATGCAAACGGCAGTAGCCGAATAAATGCAAGCGTTTAATTTAATGAAAAACATAAGAAACAATATAATTTATGCTAATTTAGATTTAAATTAAATATAACAATTAAGATTAATGTCATAAATTAATGCACTACATATATAAATTCTGCAACAACAAAAATGAACTAATGTTTAAGTGATATTATATGCATCTAACAGTTTATAGGTGTCTATCGCAACCGTTGTTTATTTTTGGTGTTTGCACTTCATATACACGTATATTCGTTAATGCAGCATCAACATATTTTTTTTTTAAATCCCGAAAAGAGAAATATAATGCTTTTGAATATCAACCGTACTTTTATTTTGACAAGTTCAACTGACGACAGGAATGATTCGATTTACAATGTGAATCTAAATTGAGTTTTATGCAGATTCGTTCATACGACACAAAGACACTATTTTGTTTTACGGATCATTTCGACGAGGAGGACTCACCAGTCACGTAAAATATCGAATATAATATAAATTTTTTATAAACAACTGGTAGTGCGTTGTAGATAATTGGTCATTAACCACATTTTAACTAACTCTTTTGACCTGTTAATTTTTTCAGCTCAATTCATAATATCACTTTAATAAAATAATATGCAATCTTATTGATTTGTGAATTATACTATTTTACTTGTTTGAACATAACGAAATGATCCGTGAAACAAAATAAGTGTCTTTGTGTCGTATGAACGAATCTGCATAAAACTCAATTCAGATTCACATTGTAAATCGAATCATTCCTGTCGTCAGTTGTCGAAACGAAAGTAGGGTTGATATTCAAAAGTATTATATTTCTCTTTCCGGGATATTTTTTCAATATGTTGATGCTGCATTAACAAATATTATCATATACGTGTATATCAGACCTGTTTACCCTACCGATTGCTTCTCAGTAGTATAGAGGGCATCTCTCAGTAGTTTTGGGCTGTTGTCAGTAGTTTTAACCTTTTCAATCATTTTGAGCATTAAAACACCATGACTGGGTCACATATCAGTTTAATGGTTAATAAAGCATTGGATGAATTTACTTGCTAATAATTTAATCTGTTAAGTGATTTTTTTTGCTTTTATTTGTTACAGCCTGTGCCATTTGGATTGGGAAAATTAGCGTGATAAACCATGAAATTGGATAAAATAGCGCGATAAACCATGACATTGGGAAACATTAAGCATTATAAATATGATTATTTGTAACAGAATTAAAATTGTTTTTAAGTGCATGTTTGACAGCATTTTTATATTATAAAGTGCTGCTTTAACGTCTTCTTACAATGAAAACAATATTTAGTTAATATCCATCCACATGCATATTAAACTTGCAATAATCTATAGATTCTTAAATACACCATTTGATCATATTAAGCTCTTTAAGAGTAGCTATTAATTTAATTCAGTATTTTTTAAATTAAATATTATAAGGGGAAAACATAAACAAATATTGACAAACACCTTTTAGGGTTCTTGTTGTGTAAATGATGTATTAAATGGATTTAAAATAATATATTTTATTTGTTTACCTTTCAATATCTTGCACTTGACAACCTCAGTTAATTGCTATTTCATTAAACTGTACAGCGTAACAAACATAATAAAGCAGAATATGCATATGAATCTGAGTATACACAGATCCACTAACATATAAATCAAATCATGTTTGTCTCTTTCCATTTTCGAACGATACTAATTGTGAGTAGACTGAACACCAATTTTCCAACACTCATTTCCATGACGCACATTCACTGTGCAGTTTGAACTCAAACGTATTATTTTGCGTATATTAACACACGCATTACATTATTCCCTAATGACCATATGATATCCGATGTTAATTTGAATGGTAATTATTATTTTCGCCGTAAATCGCAATTTCTCGTCTGCTTGCCGCCATCTTGGACGTGTGTAAAAACAGGCGTGCTCAATCACGATACATTGACTATAGTCGGTATTCTTCGCAATAGAGAGAGAGATGTGTATACTGACTAGCAACGTAAAATCGTCTATATTCGGCTAAATTTGCGAACCAATACGTAAGTCAGTTGTCGTTCGGTGACGACTCGACAAGCTCAATCAGCACTTGTTCCCCGGGAGGCTTGAATTTTAACGTTTCTTACTTCACAAGCGCCAAAATGATTATGATTGATAAATTACCCGCAAAGACCGAAAATAAGCAAAAGTACGATTAATAAACTGCTGCGCCATGAGCGCATGATACGCCCGTCGTTCGCCAATGAAGTAGTAAGGTAATAAATAACCCTTTGAATCATTTTTTTACTTCAGTTTATTTAATGAAATCACGAAATTTTGACGAACAAAGTCGCATAACTCTGGAACGACAATTCAGAATTCCGTCAAAAATGAAAGGGGATCAGGGTTTATGAATATTAAGATTGTGTTAAAATTTGAAAAAAATCCATCGAAGGATATTTGAGCTACGGTAGGACATTCAATGAAATCACGAAATTTTGACGAACAAAGTCCCATAACTCTGGAACGACAATTCAGAATTCCGTCAAAAACGAAAGGGGATCAGGGTTTATCAATATTAAGATTGTGTTGAAATTTGAAAAAAATCCATCGAAGGATATTTGAGCTACAGTAGGACATTCAATGAAATCACGAAATTTTGACGAACAAAGTCCCATAACTCTGGAACGACAATTCAGAATTCCGTCAAAAACGAAAGGGGATCAGGGTTTATCAATATTAAGATTGTGTTAAAATTTGAAGAAAATCTGTCAAAGGATATTTGACGTAGCGTACGACATTAACAGACGGACGGACGGACGGACGGACGGACAGACGGACGGACAGACGGACGGACAGACGGACGGACAGACGGACGGACAGACGGACGCGGGGTATACCATAATACGTCCCGTCATAGACGGGCGTATAAAAACTGAAATTTGACCATTTTGATCGATGGATCCGTAGTTTTTCAGTACAAATGCATAGTGCATAGTTTAGCCAAATAATCCGTAGTAACTACGGCGAATCCGTAGAAGTAAACAGGTCTGGTATATGCAGTGAAAATACCAAAAATAAACAACAGTTGCGATAGACACCTATAAACTGTTAGATGCACATAATATCACTAGGGACTCAGTGTTGTTATTCTTTCTGTTCCTTTGGGATCATGGAGTATATACTATATTATTTATAATTTATAATATATTAAATAGCCCAAAAGCCATGCTAGGGGGACGCGAGTGGTATTGCATGTAGCATTATCACCATGAACAGACCCAATCAAATTTGGTGTGCTATTATATTTTTTGGATGCAGTTTATGCTTCCAAAGGACCACATTTTCAGATTATATTATGTACTGGTGTCGTGGGGTCTATCTACCAGGGCTAGCGCTGTCCCAAAATTTCTTTGAGCCAACCAGGTTTTTGTTTTTCGATGCACGAAAACTGGTTTTGAAATAATTATATATACATTTACTATCAACTTGTTTATATTTATTTTAATGACAACAAAGGCATATCACATATCATAATGTAACATACATTTTTCAATATAGAAATAATTAGTATGGTACTTGTCAAAGTACAAACATAAGTTATTTTATAGATGTACATTTAATAGGGGTGTTGATTGTTCCAAATTTGAAATCCTGAAAATTAGGCCGGGGGTCTTGGAACCGCAGCCGCAGGAATCCAACAGGAATAAAGGGCAGATCCCCCACCCCATCCAGAGCCCTTACTAATTGTTCTTTTTTATACTCTTTCCAATCGTATTTTCAGGTGAATACAATTTAAAATATTATAAACCACACCGTCCGTATCACCGCATGTGCATTCGTAATTCTATTTCTTCTATAAAGAACTTCGAAAATAAATTATAATCGACAAAAAATAATGTATCCGAAAACGACAGTCCGAAAAATTGTACGCGTTTGCCACATTAAATAAAATGTGAATATCGTTTGACTGCAAACATTGCAAAACCTAGCAAATATACAATTTGGTTGACATATTGCTTTACAATAGCATTTTTTGTGGGTAAAAACAACTTAATTATCACCTTTTAATTTCAAACGATAATCGGCAAAAAGGTGTAACATCGTCTAAATAGAACTAATTATTTAATTATCATCCTTTAATTCAGATCGATAGTCGGGAGAAAGGTGTTAAGTAATCAGCTTAAAATAATTTATTTATTGGTACGCTTCTTTTGATTTGTTAATCTTTAAATACGACGTTGCCATCGGCCGCTTTATTGTTGGCAGACGACAAGATCAACTGACTGTGTATTCCAAGTGTACAGTGTCTGCGCATGAATGACCCAATATTATGTGGTAGCAAACTCATTGCTGATTGGCCAGCTACCATGTGCGCTTCAATAACAATAAAAATGATATGCGGATAACGTAGACAAGTTTATTGTGCGTCGCTGAAAAATACGCGGTCCGATTTTTTTCGAGTTTTGGGCTCAAAAAAGATTAGGACCGGCGGCAAAAAATTAGGTAGGGTCGGGCCACCGGAAACAAACAATTATTTTTGTTACGCCTTATATATCTAATTTAAATCTAAATTAGCATAAATTATATTGTTTCACATGTTTTTCATTAAATTAAACGCTTGCATTTATTCGGCTACTGCCGTTTGCATATTTTTGCTACTGACGCAGGGGTTAACGTAAGAAATTGACACTCACTTGCCCGGGGGGCAAGTTACTTTGAACATCTACTTGCCCTCATTAAAAACTGGTTGCCCTATTTTGAAGTCAATTTTTTATTGTCATTTGATCTTTAAAGCATTGAAACACATGCATTACTATGCTAGATTTAATTTCAGCTATATTCAATGTATCAAAAATAAAATTAGAATCGTTTTTATAATATAAAGTTGTCAACAAAACAAAGTCTGGACAGTTTTATTTCATTGAATAGTCACTATTGAATACAATACATATGAAGAGTTTATTACTATTAAAATTTTAAAACGGTATACTTGTCACTATATCTATACAAGTCATGGCATAGATTAAAAGGGGGGAGGGCTTAAAATAGTACTGTGAAAATGATTGTTCAGAGTTTGAAAATCATGTTGATGTCTTTGATGAAGAGTTTCTCACTATTTGTAACTGTGAATATGTAACAAACAAGTTATTCACAGTTTAAAATAGTGAGAAACTCTTCATATGCATTCTTAGCAAGTTTTAAACAGTCTGCATATTCAACATGATTTTCAAACTCTGAACAATCCTTTTCACAGTTATTATATTCATGTTCATAGACATCACTATCAGTAGTATACGCTTCTTCATCCAGTTCTAGTAACTGTTCTGAAATTGTTTCAGTTTGAGTGGTTTTACACAAGAAAATTGGAATAGCACAGTTACTACCAACAATTTTATCTTGCTTGTTATTAAAATCAGGGACATTGTTGTTTTGGTCTGGTTCAGAACATTTAAAATGTTTAAATGAAAAGATCGGTTGGACGCTACCGTCCGCCATGTTGAAACGTCTGCCGAGTAGAACTTGTTTTGAGCGTTTAGATTGGCTTATACAACGCAAGCGACCAATCAAACTTTGTTTTACTTGTACTTGATAAAAAAATATATTGACCCAAAGAAAATAAATAGATACAAGGGGAAAAGTCGAAAAAATACCGCAATTATGCTAATACGAAATGGACTTGCCCGGCGGACTATCTACTGTGGAAAATCACTTGCCCGCGACGATTTTAACCCGGTATGGGCAAGCGGGCATCCGCTTAAAAAAGCCCTGTGACGTTTGCCATTCCTAAACGTACTACTGACGTTTGCCATATTTGTTTTCACTCTTTAAAGGTTTATTTAATATCTGGTAGATATTTTTTTTTGTTTATGCATAGACATATGTAATATATGTTCGTCGGTAAAGCATAGACAGTTCTGTGATCGTTAATTTTCGAGAACACTAACTCTTTGTAATTTTACTACTGACGTTTGCTTCTTAAATGGAAATTTGCACCGAAGTGTTCTCGAAAACCAGAGCAACACACAAAACGCGTGATCAGAGCTACAGATAAGCTGCGTATTTGCGTAAATACGCAATAAAAAAATATGTGGATACGCATTTTTTTCAAAATCTTAGCGTACCGGTACGCAAAACAAATCGCCGATACCCAATTAGAGCCGCCTTCTATGCGTAATGAAAAATCACATTTTGGTTTGGCCATTTTGACTCGAATCTAAATCGACAAGCGCTTGTTTAATATTGTAACGTATTTCCCCAAGCATTTAGATGATAACGCATTCGAGTCAAACAAAATGGCGTCTCGAGGCAGACGGAAAGTTCCACAAAAATACAAAAAAACCTTATAGATTCCTTTGTCGTGGTAAATAAATTTGATGGCAAAAAAATTGCAAAGGGTATTGTTAATGACCTTATTAATTCCATGTTTTGTTCCGTGGACATCTGGGGAAGTATTGTAGATGAACTTGTTGATGGGGTTTCCAAAACGAAAGTAGTGGCCCATACCGGATCCAACACAAGTCAAAAACATTAGTCGAGTGGGTAGAAAAATTCCCTTGGTTGATTGTTGAATCTGGTAGCACTAGCAATTATAAACTTGTTTGTAAACTTTGCAAAGAGAAAAAAATCCATGAAATTATCAAGTGTTTGGGCATATGACGGATCCCCTAACATTCAGATATCCAGTGTAGTAAGGCATAATGATAGCATTGACCACAGAAATGTTGTCAAGTGTGAAGTGAAGCAGGCCGCAATAGACTGCTCAAGTGATTGTGGTGAGGCCGAGGAGCCTGAGATCAAGGTTTCACCTGAAGACACGAAATTGTTCAACACTGTCTACAGGCCTCGACACTAACGGTGGTCCGGGGACCCGAGGCCCCCAGATTTTGGCGAGGACCACCAGTTCTTTCAAGCTGGGTGGTCCTCCGGGAACCCTAAATTTATAGAACCACTCTGTCTTGATTGACCATTTGAATTTTTAAAAGTGCCTCCAATTTTCAAAGAGTGGCTTATAAAAAAAAATCGGTAAAATCTTATCCGAAAATGTACTGCGAATCGAAAGCACGCGACTGAGCATGAGCGGCCAGCGTCTGTCAGTTGTAAATATTGATTTTCGACGATGTAAGCGACCTACAGTGCAGAGAGTATATTGAAATCACTGAAAAAGTGTAAGTGTTACAAACGGTGTTTTTACTGCTATTGTCAAGTTTTATGGGAGTTATTATCGGATTATTAATGGCTCCTTTATGATATTGAGCTCCCAAAAAAGTAACACTGGGACAAACTGTCACGATGATCAGTAATTATAACAAGAGGGCCTGAAAGGCCCAAGGTATCCCCCGCAACATATGCTTTGTTTGAGGATGGGTGCAAATTGGACGGATGAACATAATGATAGATGGACGGACGGAGGACAATAACACAAAACTAAGACAAAGGAAGGTTCTTAAGCCTTCACAATTTATTTCATACCAAGTTTCAAAGAAATCCGCCAAAGCGCTTCCAAGATATGGCTTCGGACACAAAAATGCCTATAGTAAAAAGCATTTTTTCAAGATACAAAGGGCCATAAGTCTGTTTTTAACAGATGGTGTACAATGCCATTTGGCGTGCATCATCCTCTTATGCATATATATACTCATACTAAGTTTAAATGAAATCCGCCAAAGCACTTCCAAGATATGGCTCCCGACACAAAAGTGCCTATAGTAAAAAGCATTTTTTCAAGATACAAAGGGCCATAAGTCTGTTTTTAACAGATGGTGTACAATGCCATTTGGCGTGCATCATCCTCTTATGCATATATATACTCATACCAAGTTTCAATGAAATCCGCCAAAGAACTTCCAAGATATGGCTCCGGACACTAAAAAGCATTTTTTCAAGATACAAAAGGCCATAAGTCTGTTTTTAACAGATGGTGTACAATGCCATTTGGCGTGCATCATCCTCTTATGCATATATATATACTCATACCAAGTTTAAATGAAATCCACCAAAGAACTTCCAAGATATGGCTCCGGACACAAAAGTGCCGGACGGACAGCCGGATGGACGGACAACGCCAAAACAATATCCCTCCGCCTCTGGCGGGGGATAATAATTATTAGAGCCGCTATTTCTTTAATCAAAACCATAGGCGATCGGGCTGGCAAAAGCATTTAATATCTCCACAAAAACACATGCCGGTATACACGGTATTTGTGAGCATTTCTGTTTTATAGTTCCATTATTATAATGACCTTGGAAGGATATAATTTGATTAAGGTACCAACAATTTCTGAAATAAAAAGTATATCGTTCACTTGGTGTACTATATTTCGGATATGTTAAAATTCGGACATTTAAAGATAGTGACATGCATGTGTTTGTTTGTTGTTGATAGTTTGCAAAAAAAATATGCTTTATGTTATTTCAGGCAACTAGAATAGATGGTGGTAATTATCTGGGCCTTTCTGTCAGGAAATAGGCGTGAACAATTATAATTTAATTGATCCTGGAAATCATCCACCACTAACAGAAAACGTTTTAACAACAGAAGCTGATGTATGACATGTCCAAATGACCATATATAACTGTTTAACAAATTAAGTGAGATGATTTACTTTCTGATGTTTTATATTTCTTTTTCCCTTTCAAATGATGTAAATTGGTGTGATTCTATGTTTAAATAAATAATTTTGAAACATTTAGGCAGCATATTGTTTAATACATTGAAGTAAACAATGTTATATTATTTTGGTTATCTGTGTTGTTTATCAAGTTGAAAAAAAGGTATTTATATACAAATAAAGCTTATTAAGACTTATGAAGGTATGACTTATGAAGGTACTTATTGTTTTTTATGTAATAATATACTTTTTAAAGTGATAATATAGGCAATGACATTAATGTAGTAAGGTTTCTTTAAATGTTTGTTCTTATTAATAAGGTTGGAATAATCGACAGTTTTCATGGCGCGAAAAAGTTGCAACAAGTTTTGTTGAGCCAGTGAAACCCCTGAATGCGCGTAATTACCTTTCATTTCTTAAAAGTTTATAATAAGAACTTCCGAAACGCTAAGTTCTGGCGGCGAAGGGCAATGCTGAAGATGATAATGCTGAAGATGATTATGACAAGGATGACGATGCTGATGATATTGATGAAATACATGATATCAAAAGTTTACAAGACAAGGTTATGAGCTTTTAATGGGTCTGCTTTAAATGGCAACAGAATTGAATATAGGAAATAAAAAAATGTGTACAAGTATGCTTCTTGTACTTATTTGCCCTTACGCCGAGAGTAGCTGTGTGTTGAAACAAGAGGACTCCCTAGTTTGGGTGAGGGCCACCAAAAGTTGAAAGTAGGGTTCCCTCCGGGTACCCTGTCAAAAAAGTTAGTGTCAAGGCCTGGGTATTGATGATAGTCAGTGATCATCTTGAAGAAAATATGAAGAACTTTCATTGTCAACTGAAAGCTGTGTTTCTTCATGTTGGTCAGTATCAGTACAGTCTGTTAATTCGGACAAATTAGAATAAAACTCTCTCAAATTTTTTACAGACGTGTGAGGCATTTCAGTGTGCAATCTCTTGCACGACGGTTACATTACATTCACCTCTGTGTTGGGCTCAGAACGGACTATAATTATGAAAGCTTCTCATTTATGTCATGATCATTCCCAGGGCCCTCAATCTGTCAAATCCACGGCCGAAATTCGGCCTCATTCCCCCCCCCCCCCTGGAAAGTATACTTTTCCCCCTTTTTTTATAGATAGATGTCTCATGATTACTATATCTCAATTCTTGTTTAATTTAATCTTGTCAAACATACTAAATTAAATAATAAGCAATGAATATAATGCAAACATGTACAAATGTAATAATTAGAGAGTAAGTTAAAAATCCCACAAAAAGGGAAACGCCGCGAAAATTCCCCCTGCTATGGGTAGCGACCTGCTTCCTCTAAAATGGATTGAGGGCCCTGATTCCAAGCGTTCATCATTGAGGTTACAGAATACTAAACAATCACTTGCACGACGGTTACACTGCATTCACTGCATTAAAGAAGACCATCTCATACCATGATTTTTTTTATTTTAAGAAACCAACATACATACACACGTTGAGCAATTCCTAACGTCACTCAAAAAAATATGTTCAATTGTTTACATTTGTGAAGTGCGTGGAATGATTCCATCTGCGTAAATGGGTTATAAATTAGTTCCAAAGAGTTGCATTAAAACTCACAAGTTTTTGCACGATTTATCATACATTTAAGTCATATTTATTTATTTAATGCATGCGATCTTAAATATCCAATCAAATATACATTGATTGCGTTTGTTCGGTTTTAACTATTTTATAGACAAAATGGCGTGCTGAGCCTTTTGCAGAGTTGTATGTGAGAGCAAGGAACGACAACTTTGCGTGGAGATTGTTCAGTGTGAGGCATTTCATCCGGATCACTACCTTGGTAGATTGCAGATATATGACCTTCGACATTAGAACGAACTTTTCTGTACGAATACTAATAATCAGCTTTTCGTTTGTCCGTCATTGCGAAGCAATGTTGAAATTTCTGACTTGAATATAAAATTCAATCGATTATCGCGATAATATGTGACATATACTTTTTAACGCTCTAACAACTGCAATTACAATGGGACAGCCCTGAAGATATTTATTTTTCTAAAAAGAGACATGGTGCCAGAAATTCGTTAGAAAACATGTCTGTAAATTCGTTCACAAAGCTTACTTTTTTCGCAATTTCACTGCCAATTTTCTCCAGCAGACATCCTATTTCCAAGAACCGTTTAGAAAAAGCGCGCAGACAGAACTTTCGCGCGGAAGCGTGTTTTTTTTTTTAATAAACTTGTTTGTTTTTTTACATGTCGATTTCTGTATATAATATTATCATAAACTACCTCTTTTAATGCAATCGAGACACCAGAAAAAGCTATTTATTAAAAAAATTAAGACAATCCATCTTTCATTTAACACATGCTTAATTACGTCCCTTACAGTACTGTTCGTGTAATATGGGTCCCAAATGAGCACCATATATCAAGCCCATATACATTTGGGTAGTTTAATTGGACATATAAAGTACATGGGTCCCATATGGGCACTGTATGGGCAAACCCATATGGGCTTGCCCGGATTTAGCCCATATGGGACCCATATGCATGTTTGCTGGGTATTTGCTATCTAGTGATCCGCTTTCAATACAGCGTAATAATAGTGTTCAACTGCCTTTTTCCAACCAATTAACAGTATTTTATGAATTCGCACAGTAACAATTTAAAATTCTTAAAAAACACATTTCTTGGTAGTTTTACGCAAAAGCGAGATAAATAAAATTGGTAATATTTATGTACCTATACACATTCTACACATACTTTCACTATTAACCCTTATCATGCTGGGAAATTTGTCGTCTGCTAATGTCGTCTGCTGAATTTCTAAAATAAGCATTTTTTTTAAAAAAAAATCAAAGAATACTATCAGAATAGCAAACAGTTTGGATCCTGATGAGACGCCACGTTCTCATCTGGATCCAAACTGTTTGTAAAATTCTTCAAAATTCGGTTTCAGCACTGAAAGGGTTAAAGATTAAAAGGTTACAAAATGAGCAAAAATTAATATGCGTTTGCAAATATCGAGTTTGAGTTTAAAATGTAGTTCTGGGTTTAACTGACATTATACAACACTATACACAACGGTGAGTATCGATACCAACGTATAACCCATTTATGCCTAGCGTCTAGAAAAAAGGCCTTTACAAACAGCGTAGACCCAGATGAGACGCCGCATGATTTCTGTAAGAAATATTCTAAATATAGAAATAAATATACTAGACATCCCTTATTTCGGAAATAAATTGATCCCATATAGAAGGATGGGAGAGTCCACTAGGCATAAATGGGATTATCTCAACGACAGTAGTAACTCGATTGATCAGCACTTGCTAGTTTGTGTTGATACTTTGTAACCACGTGCATTTGCACCACAAAATCCGTTCACGTATTTTAAATGTAAAATAAAACAATTGATATTAACGGAAAATTATATGAATAACTAGAAAAATGAATTCAACCAAATACTAAAAATGAGAGAATGTCGCTTGAACTGTTGTGTGTCGACCTTCGAGCGCGACACTCGACATTCTCTCGACGCACGATACGACGCGCGACATTCGATATGATAAATCGCGAAAATGTGGCCTGTCGACCTAAAAATCCCTAGGTCGACACGCGACATTCTCTTGACGCACGATACGACGCGCGACAATTAAGTCGACGCACGATATGACACTCTAAACTATATCGAGCAAATATCGCGCAAGTGTCGCATGTCGACCTAAAAACCCCTAGGTCGACACACGACATTCTCTCGACGCACGATACGACGCGCGACATTCTCTCGACGCAACATGATACTCGCACGGAATCCGGATAGGACCAAGTTGATTGTCGCGTGTCGACCTTCGAGGTCGACGCACGACATTCAAGCGACATTTTCTCAACGCACAATACGACGCGCGACAATCATGCGACAGTCAAGATTTGAGTGTCGCATATCGCGCTGGGTTTTAGAAAAAAAAAACATGGTAGAATATCTTGACTGTCGAGTAAATTGTCGCGCGTCGTATCGTGCGTCGAGAGAATGCCGATTTAATTGTCGTGTGTCGACTCTCGACATTCTTTTGACGCACGATGCGACGCGCGACATTCGATATGATATATCGCGAAAATGTCGCCTGTCGACCTAACAATCCTTTGGTCGACACGCGACATTCGTCGACGCACGATACGACGCGCGACAATTCAGTCGACGCACGATATGAAACTCGACACTATATAGAGCAAATATCACGCAAGTGTCGCATGTCGACCGGTGTGGTAATAATTTTTTCATCTGCAAGCAAGGTGTTATTGTAACTTTTTCAGCTAAAGTAAAAATAGAGGCATCTAGTAGCAGCAATAACAGCAGCTGCAGTAGCAGCAGCAGCATCAGTAGCAGCAGTAGCAGTAGCAGCAGTAGCAGTAGCAGCAGCAGCAGTAGCAGCAGTAGAAGCAGTAGCAGCAGTAGAAACAGTAGCAGCAGCAGCAGTTGAAGAGGTACCAGCAGTAGTAGCAATAGCAGCAGTAGCAGCAGTAGCAGTAGAAGCAGCAGTAGCAGTAGTAGCAGAAGTAGTAGAAGTAGTAGTAGTAGCAGTTGTAGAAGTAGCAGTAGTAGTAGTAGTAGAAATGGTAGAAGTAGTAGTAGTAGTAGTAGCAGCAGAAGCAGCAGTAGCAGAAGTAGCAGCAGTAGAAGCAGTAGCAGCAGCAGCAGTAGCAGCAGTAGCAGCAGTAGCAGGAGTAGCAGTAGTAGCAGTAGTAACAGAATTAGCAGCAGTAGTAGTAGTAGTAGCAGTAGTAGAAGTTGCAGAATTATTATTATTATTCGTAATTGTAGTAGTAGTAGTAGTAGTAGTAGCAGCAGTAGCAGAAGAAGCATGAGTAGCAGCAGCAGTAGCAGTAGCAGTAGAAGCAGTAGAGGCAGTAGCAGAAGCAGCAGTAGCAGAAGTAGAAGCAGAAGCAGCAGTAGAAGCAGTAGCAGCAGCAGTAGCAGCAGCAGCTGTAACAGCAACAGCAACAGTAGCAGCAGCAGCAGCAGTAGCAGTAGCAGCTGTAGCAGCAGCACTAGTAGTTCCAGTGGTAGCAGCAGCGGCAGTAACAGAAATATGAGTAATAGCAGTAGTAGGAGCAGTAGCAGGAGTAGCAGCAGTAGCAGTAGTAGCAGTAGAAGCAGCAGAAGAAGTAGTAGTAGCTGCAGCTGTAATAGTAGCACTACTGGAGTAGTAGTCGAAATTCCGACATTGGTGCGTGATTGTTGCGAGTATGGTCGTTTGGGTTCACGCTATTTTACACCCACGTGTTAGTGTTCACGTCACATTAAGATGTTTATTTAGCTGAAATTCCATGCAATCAACACACATGTTTTCTTCTGATTGTAAGCTCAAGATGGAAGCCCATATTTTATGTTATTTTTTTATTTTTTATATGCTATAATCTATAATAGAGACAAGGAGTTCAACTTCGTTTGCCGTAAAACTATACCATCTAATCTGTAAACTAGGGTCGACTTCGATCGCGCACTTTAGTCTGGAAACGGAAGTTATAATACGCATGTTCGGTAGGGTAAGTGATGGAATGCGCTTTAGTTAGGATGGGTTATTTAAGAATACAGTATACTAACTATTTTGAGTATACTCTCTCAAAACGAGAACATCATACAGTACCAAATTTTCTTTCAAGTTCAACTAATTTTCCTGCGCCTGATATTAAATAAACATGTTTTACTGAGAGTTCTCTGAGTGTTTCTTAAAACAAAATAATGTGAGAAGACTAAATTAATCATTTAATAAATACATGTACTTGTGGCTCGCTCTGTTAAAAGAGGTTTCAATGCATGTACATAGTGTTGTCCCAGATTAGGCTGTGTAGTCCGCACAGGCTTATCAGGTCGATACTTTCTGCCATAACTGGATTTTCGCTCATAGAAAAATACGACAAAAGCGAAAGTGTCTCCCTGATTAGTGTGGACTGAACAGGCAATCTGGTAAAACAATTTACGCATATGCATTAATTAGATAATAGCCGTCTTAATGCTCTTTACTTTTGATTCATGACAAAGTTACATGTAATAATTTATGATTTTTCCATTTTAAATGATGCATATTTTATTGTACTGGGTTGAACGAAACTTTTATTTTAATAATGTGTCCACTCAACATTCTTGCAGTTATGTTTTGCTGTGTTATATAATTATATAATCATAAATAAAAATTTAACAACTAGCTTCTCTTTTCTTCATGTGATTTATATATATATTTTAAACAAGAAGAACAACGAAATCCATAACATAATGAACGCAAAACATAATATTCTATATTCACGGAACAAAACAATGTTTGACAAAATTAAAAATCAAGGTTCCCAATTTTCAAAAATATTCCAGCTCAAATTATTTCAAAGTTCCATCAATTATTTATCTATGAATAAACAACACTTGTATAATCTATATGTAAGGCTATTAAAATGTATGGTTGTTAATAGACTGATTAACAATGGAAAAAGTTACATAATCTACAGATAGAGCATAAGGCTTTGGTGTCATTGTTCATGGAATAAGAACCAATATCTTAATTATGCTGTGCAGCTCGCACTCAACATTGATATAGGCAGATAATACCTAAAAGGGTCAACAATTCCAGTTTATGTTATTGTCTCTTGTTACAAATCTGGAAAATGC
>NC_068370.1:3371515-3576515 GCF_020536995.1 Dreissena polymorpha | reverse complement strand
TAAATTGATGCTTGTATATCCATCCTCTTCAAAAGAATCGTCACACCAGTACTGTCAGTACTTTGATTTAACTAATGGTTTATGTCAACAAAATTCCGATTAACGATAATCGAAAGTCAAAGATTTAACCACATGTATAGGAGAAATGGTACGCATTGTGTACTAATATTTTTTTGTCATATACTTTGTAAACAAATTAGTAAGTATATATTAGTATAGAATATTATATATTGTTGTTACATAAAAAAAAGTTCCTGTTGAACGAATATATGTCAGTTCAAAACATGAGCTTATTTGACTTTTATCTATACCAAAGACATTATTAATTGGAAATCAAAACAGTATAAGTTCTAAAAAAAAAGGTATTTCCAATTGGCTTCTGGCGCTCTTAAAGTTATCCAGCCTGGTCCGATGTTATGTTCAATGCATTCGAGTTTGCATACATCATGCAGTTGGGACACATATATAATTAAAAGTTATTATCATGTATATAAATAACACGATAATGTATATAATTTCACGTGTAACACGTAAAAAAATCAGTTACGAAAAGTAATATTGTTAAAATGTTAAGTTGAAAGTATAGAAATTCCTAATTGATAATTCTATCTGCACGGAGATATATCTATCTCTATTCATCTCATCTATCGGTGGCACTGCCAATGAAAAAAAAACACGAAATCAGCCAATAAATTTCACATTTACATGGATCTTATTTCAAAATCACGTCTCAAATTGTCGCCAAAACTTAATTAAATATTTAAATAGCAATGTATTTATGTATCTAAATATTTAATCAAAATCAAATTTGTTATAGATAGCAGTTTGATAGAGGGTAGTGAAATTGTATTATTATGCGTCGTCGGTCTGTTTAGTAGTAACCTGTGATTATTTTAGATATTTGAAAAACGTACAATGGGTATTGACATGAAGTCAAACATGATAACAAAATGGAATTACCGGATTATTAAAGCTTCAAATTTAATTGAAAGTTAAGACTTCGCAATTACACGTAATAATTGAGGGAAGGTACCTCGATAAACAGTTTAACTATTGCTTACTGAACAGGATGTATTTACGCGTCAAGTATGAATAGCGCATGTCTGTAGTAAACCCATAAATTCGTCTGGTTTCTCAATCGGCGAATGCCGTTTGCTAACAATATAAGTCGCAAACGAATTAGTAAGGAATATAAAGCATCGCTAATAGAACTCAAACATCAAGTGTTTAATCGGCTTAACTCTACAGGAGATGATGTTGAAAGTAATGAGTTGTAAACAAAACTGAATGTTTTACAGATGTTAAATACGTTGGACAATCATTTTAAGGCGGAAATTTTGTAATTTAAAGTAAGCTGTGCAAACAAAATCACATACCGATTAAACTAAAAAACAATATTTTGTGATAAAGAAAAATACGCGATCAAAATGATTGAAAAAATTATTAGGAAAGAAATTAAGTAAATAAGTGGGATTTATAGTCATATAGTAATTTAAATAACAAATAAGTGGTTGATAATTTATAAAACCAGTGCGTATACATACCTTGTCAAAATCCACGGGAATATTAATGCATGCACACACAGATACAATGAACAACAATACCGATCTCGACGATGAAGCGGCTTTTCTGGAAGAAGAGAACTTTGCTGAATGGCCTGCTGACAGGAACAACAACATCTCATCCAAGAATACAAACGACGCGAGGGCAACGTTAAATGACGTCAGAGACGGTCAGATAGCGAACAGACGTGTATTGCCTAAGGGCTCGGCTGTATTTCAGCGTGTGTTGGATGAAATACGACAGGAACAGGAAAATGAAACAAAACTTATCACAGATTCGCTTTCCGCATTCGCTGACGCCAAGAAGAAACACGAGGCAATTATTGCTGAAAGAAATGCAAGGAACAGTAAGTGGAAGTTGGCTTCAGTAAAAATGCTAACAAAAAGGCGGTCTACAAAGGACCTTTTGTTCAGTGGTAGTTAATGGTGTGCTGCTGTTTTCGACGTAGTCCAATATTTGGGAAGATAAGTGCTTTTACTATGTACGGACATCATCTAACTCTGTATATTGATAGAAATGAAATAGTTTGGTAAAAAATTGTAGAATAAGTAGAATTGTAGAATAATTATTAAGCAACTTGGAAACTGTCCACTTTCTTGATGCAATATTTTTGTTAAAATCGTATTAGTCTTTTTATGTTATTGCTTGTTTAAATGCGTGCATGTAGAAATGTAAAGCAAGTAAGATAATGACGCTTCTTGCGTAGCTTTTTTCACCTGTTCATATTATAAAAATAATATGCTTCAAATTGCATATTAGACTAAACTGTCCATTTCATTCTTTGTAAATAATTGCAAACATTGAATTAATTGTTACTATAGTCATAGTACCGCGTTACATTATCAACTTAGATTCTAATGTACCTTGCCATTGTCAGAGCCTTTAGTGAATAGATCAGCTACAGTATGCAATAAAAACTGTAAAACGTATGTACATTGATAGGTGTTTACAATTGATTCTTCCTGAAAACTACCCAATTGTGTTCAGCTGATTGACAACAGAGTTACGCGACCAGGAACAATTCTGTATTCAGTGTACATAATATGAATAAGCTTCGCTCTGTGAAAACGCGACTTAATGAATGTACCTAGAGTGCTGTCAAAGGTAAGCGTGTGTAGTCAGCACAGCACCATTGGCGAAACTTTTCGCTTATATTGTAATTTTCGTTTAAAGAAAGTCTCTTCCGATAAATATTCCAGTTTTAACGGAAAGTGTCGCACATGATTAGCCTGTGCGGAATTAATATGCTTTTTTGGGATGACACTTTGAGCACATGCATTGAGACCCGTTTTCCCTAATCACGGTTAAAATAATTACGTAAATGTTCCCCTATTAATACATTGTGTTTATATAGTTTATTTTCTAATATTCAATTAGAGTCACACATTAAGATATAAATTTCAATATTAATACTAGTGTGTAATCAAAAGAAGAGCTACCACATCGATATCATAAATGGCATCGGTACAATAAAATGAATTATGTTATTCCGGTGAAGTATAGGTGCTAAATAACTTCAGAGGTGTAAACCGACTTGAATTTCCAAAATTGTTATACACAAATAAATGAAATTCATCGAAGTCGACTACAGTTGATAAAATTGATGGGCAGTGTTTACAGTTTATGTGATAAACAGTACAGCTCACGCAAAACCAACAAAATCCGCGGCTATGCCGCGGACACACTCTTTTGTTTTCGAAATTACTCCGCATCCACAACGAGTATTCCCTCGGCATCATGCCGAGGCACTCCGAGATGATTCGCGGAGTTACGCCGCGTCTGTTCCTGCCTCGGCATCGATCCGCGGCAACACGCCGCGTCTTTACACGCGGCGGTTCGCCGAAAAAATAAATATTATATACTTTAACACATGTTAAATATTTTTTAAATAAACGATTATTAGAAACAGTTACAAATAATACGTTGATATGTTTTCTTCTGCGTGATTGTGAAAACCTTTGGTAAGCTTCTCTGCATACGGAACTTCATACGTAATGATTGTGTAGGTCATTAAAACCATATCGATGAACCTTAAACAGTTTAATCATGAACATGATCTCGGAAACAAGATTTGCTTTAAACATCGAAAATAACATATTGAGTTCATAAGATTTGCGAAAATACATATGAGAACCAAACAACTATACACATAAAAAACAAATATAAATAATGTTGACAATTTTAATAAAAACTTACATTCGTTTATATTTAAAAATGATTACTTTCACTTCGTCCCGATTTTCAGAAATGGCCATGCACATGCTGCATCTAAATATAAATTTAATAAACGAAATTATCGGATAATATATTGAAACATTAAACTCGGCATAAATGTGACTACCAAAATAATATTGTGACGCAAAACAGTATCTTTATTGTGACAATTAAATACACTTGTAAATCTGCTGTTCTCTTAGAAATTGCGCGAAAATAAAGATGACTTGTGTAATATCACGTTATCTGCCTGGAAAGCGTGAGCATTTTCATTGTAATTTTAATAAATCTGTGCAAATAATACGAGGATATAACAAGTAATACAAGCGTATGCGAATGCAAAAGGAAATGCGTGTGTGTATTTCAGAGTTTATTTACAGGTCCTACTGGCCTCTTCACGAGGTTATGGTAGCCCGACCTGCCTACTAAAAGGAAATGCATTGAGAACCCCGCCTTAAAATATCGAATTTTATACTGAAACATTAGGCGGTTAATCTTTTGATTTGTCGGCATTTTTTTATACTGAAACATTAGGCGGTTAATCTTTTGATTTGTCAGCATTTTGTTTCATTTCAGACTCCATGCAGTTTTAAGATCATAATCTCAGTGCTTTATTACCCGAACTCGTTAGTTTCTGGACACGTTTGCTACTGAAAATGCACAATGTGTCTAATCTCCCGTGTGTTTTATCCCTAAATGTTAGATAAGCACGTGCACTATTAATTAGTATGTTGGTCAGTACAAAAGGCCTTCTGAAAACCGCCGACTGCGTCTTTGTTTTATTGCTCAATCAAGCACCGATAATCCAATATCCCGTGTATTACAAAAACACACACTTTAGATAAGCACGTGTCGTCTGTCAAAACCATAATTTATCAGTAAACATATCGAAGTAATTCTCGTATATGATCTCGGAAACGGGACTTGCTTTGAACATTTACCATAACGATATTTTTTCCAGAAGATTTGCTTAAAACAAATGAGAACCAATCAAACATACACAGACAAAACAAAATGTAAATAATTATGACAAATTTAATGGAAAAAAAACGTTGGTTTATTTTCGAAAAATCGCTTTCCCTTTCTCCCAATTTTCAGAAAATGACTTATACGTGTTGCATAAAATATAAATATAGATGACGCTGTTTATTGGTCGTTGTAAAAGAATATTAACTTTACATGGCACTTTGTGTGCAATCAGATACAATACAGTAATTGTTGCAATATTGAACGAACTAAAATATGAAAATGATACAGCGTTTTTTACTTTTATTTTATTCAGGAAAATGTCAAAATCATTTGCGAGATACCCCAATACTCAAATGGAAATTCAATACGAAGCTTTTACAATGTTGTCTGCGCTACGTAGTTTCGTGTATCAATAAATTCACCCACGCCTATTTTCGCGCGCTTTTTGTTTTAGACAAACACTGGACACGAAAATATCATGGGCATATACATGTATTTATTTGTGTCACCCTTGTCCCGATTGGACATCAAATCTTTAAAAAGAAACATATGCCGAAATTCATTTGATATTTTATAAAAATGTTGGATGTCTGTGTTAATGAGTTTTCTTGAGCGCTTGTCTCGTCAGTATTAATCAGAATTTGCATTTGAATATGGACTACACGGGATTAGCGGGTAATGGATAGAGACGGAAAAATTCGCATGTATGTGGTAATCGATAATGACAGTAATAAACGCATGTATCGGGGAAACGATAGACTCGGGATTATACGCATCTATCAGGGAAAGGGTAACAGTTTATGAAGATAATTTGGACAGATGATGCAAAACCTTAACCCTTTGCATACTGGGAAATTTGTCTTCTGCTAAAATGCCGTCTGTTTGAAATTAGCATTTTCTTCGATTTTTTTCAAAGTATACTATCAGAATAGCAAACAGTTTGGATCCTGATAAGACGCCACGTTCTGTGACGTCTCATCTGGATTCAAACTGTTTGCAAAGGCCTTCAAAATTCGGTTCCCGCACTGAAAGGGTTAATGTCAATGTATTATGTAGTGAATTGTTCGCAACGTAGTAACGCTCCATGTTATAAATTTTATGATGCGAAACTCGGAGTCCATTTCTATCCGAGGTACATGTACATTGTAAATTATAATTAATACGATTGTCCGCCGAATGACTCGACATCATCAACAAATTCCTCGGCATCATGCCGAGGCGTGTCGCAGTGACGAGATGCGGAGTGCGGACAGACGAGGCTACTCGGCGACCAGATAGTCGATTCCGAGTCGACTCCGCGAACACAAGATGGCGTTTGACTCCGCGGATCGCGGAATATGTTTGTTTTGCGTGAGCTGTACTGTACATAGATCAAACTGACAGGGCTTATTAAGCACTATCGTTTGCGTTTGTCAATTTCAAAAATATAACCCCGTGCTATATGAGCCGTGTTTTAGGACATCTTGTCTTAATACATTTGCGTTAAGTGTGAGCCGCGTTCTGAAAAAAATGGGTTTAATTCATGTGCGTCAAGTGTCGTCCCAGATAAACCTGTGAAGTCCGCACATGATAATCAGGGACGTCTCTTTCCGCGTTTATGGCGGCATTTTTAGTTTCAAGGAAGTCCCTCCTTACCGAAAATCAAGTTTAGGCGGAAAGTGTCGTCCCAGATTAGCATGTGAGGACTGCACAGGCTAATCTGGGATGACACTTTACGCACACGCATAAAGCCCAGTTTTCTCAGAACGCGGCTCAGTGTCATCCCACATTAGCACGTGCAGTCTGTATTAGAAGATACGTTCTTTTAACGAAGAATCCCGTAAACTGTTCGCGGTAAGTGTCGTCCCCGCTTAGCCGGCGCGGACTCCACGGTCTAATGTGGGATGACACTTTGCGAACATTCATAAAGCCGAGTCTCCCCAGAACGATGTTCATATTATATGCCGACACGTATTATTCAGTAGCATTTGAAGAAACCGTATGCATTAACAATGCAACACCTGACAATAAATAAAAATATTCATTACGCCTGCTTCACCTCTATAAAGAATCGGATAATCTCACCGTGAACTCGCGCATGTAGTTTTATACCTAACAGAATATGTAGAAATGCATATTTGTTTGCAACAATCACTCACAAACTAAACAGATATCTGAATTATGTTTTCTCGCATGATTTTGCATTTTATTGTGTCTAACAAATATATATAATTAAATTTCATTATTACCCTCAGATATTATATGAACACATCTTTTACTTCACTTAGTGTACACGACAGTCGAAACGTAAAGTAATTATAAAATTTACTATTAAAGTCAATATATTGAATAACTTGTTCCATTTTAAGTGTGATTGAAATTCTGAAAGTTTTTCACATGCAAGGAAAATAAATTAGATCTTTATCTATACAAAAGAAATCTATTTTTACCTCCGGGGTGATCTTTTATACGCGTAGAGTTTTATTACTTTTCAAGACAGAAAGCAGAGCTTTAGCTTTAAATGTGTAATTATAGAATGCTATTAAAAGGAACAATTATTGCTTATTGTCCTGATTGAAAGCTAATTGAAAAATGCATTTCAAATGGACGGGTAAGTGAACTGATCGGGTACAACGATTTTGCCTGCAATAATTTGGTTATTCAAATAAAGTAAGCTAAACGGGTTGGTTGGCGAGCTTCCCGCGATTGCGCACATTAGCAAAAAAAAAGCAGATTTATAAATGAGCAGCGATGTTGAAAACCAGGGCTTAATGCATGTGCGTAAAGTGTCATCCCAGATTAGCCTGTGCAGTCCGAAAACGCTAATCAGGGACGACACTTTCCGCCTCAATTAGATTTTAGCTAAGAAGAGACTTCATTTTAACGAAAAATGTCATAAAAGCGGAAAGTGTCGTCCCTGATTAGCCTGTGCGGACTGCACAGGCTAATCTGGGACGACACTTTACGCACATACATTATGCCCAGTTTTCTCAGAACAAGACTCATTTATAAATGAGCCGCGCTCTTGGATACAGGGCTTAATGGATGTGCGCGATGTATCGTCACAGATAAGCCTGTGCTTTAGGCAGAGGCTAATCAGGGACGACGCTGTCCACTGTCATGGCATTTTCCTTTAAGCGAACGACTTCTAAACGAAATTCCAGTTAAGGTACAAAGTGTCGTCCTTGACAAGCCTATGTGGAAGTCAGGTGTATCTGGCTCGACACTTTAAGCACATGCATTGAGCCTTGTTTACGGAGTTGTTTGTTTAAATGCCATTACATGTATTTACTAAAAAAACGTTTACTATATAAGCATTACTTTTATGTCAATAGCAAAGAAAAAAAGTAAAATAAAAAATATTGCCTGCTCAAGTTCGAACCCAGGAACTTTAGAAGCAAAATGTAATGCACTACTACTAACCATATAGGCTTCAAAATTACAAAGAGCGTGTTCTAAACGCTACGTAAGTAAACGGCGTTTTCTGTTTAATATTTAGAAAAACATAATGATATTGCCGATTTCGACTGAGTATTAATAAATTATACTATATTCTTAACGGTTTTCTAACACAAGTGTGTTCGATATACTTCGCTGTTTTGTACATTATTCATAATACATATTTTTGTAATCTATTACATGTGTTATCATTGTCAATAAATTACACTTTCAAATTTCGGTTAAACATTTTAACAAGCGCAGTCGTTCTTTTAATACCAAAATGTTCACTAAAATCAAGTAAATACTTAGGATAAAGCAATAGGAAGTAAGGTGCAGTACTGTACTTCTAAAGAAATGCGGATAATCAATTAATTATTGAAGAAATTTAATATTTAACCTGTTATTTTCCGTCAGGTAAACTGGTCCATTTTACATTTGTTCACATGTAAAGTGCGGGAGGTCTTTATTTCATAAAGATATATACCCATAGTATCAATAATGGTGGTTTAATAAACTTATCAGATACATCATACAAAGAATACACTAAGCTTTGGGAGTTTACGGAATCCGGATAGTGCCATCTATAATATCGCACTTCTTTCATCAAGGGCGACACTAGACACACGAAGCGATACTTGATATTTTTCTTGACAGTCGCGGCGACGCACGATACTTTTCTTGACAGTCGAGGCGACGCACGATATTTTTCTTGACAGTCGCAACGACGCACGATAGTTTTATTGACAGTCGCGTCGACGCAAGATATACATGTATTTAACACGATACATCGCCTTTTGGGCTACCTAAACAAGGGCGATATATCGTGTTAAATATACCATGCGTCGCCGCGACTGTCAAGAAAAATATCGTGCGTCGCCGCGACTGTCAAGAAAAATATCAAGTATCGCTTCGTGTGTCTAGTGTCGCCCTTGATGAAAGAAGTGCGAGATTACAGATGGCACTATCCGGATTCCGTAGGAGTGTAATATTAGATATATGTTGTATATACATGTATTTTGAATTGCGAATTAAACACATTAAAGCAGTCAATTAAACCTTTTCGATTATGGGATTGTCTTTTCAAAATGTTATATATTGGTATATTCAAACGGAGCTTATAAATGTGATCGGTTGCGATTATAGAAACTTATTTATATAAATGGACTAAGTGTGAAAATAAGCATCTTGTTTTGTGTATACATAAAGTAATAATGCACCGAAGATGAGTATTGCTTTTTTGCTAAATGCCTTATGGCGTACCAGTTGAATTGGATATATAAAACCTCAAAATCAAGAAGTTATTAACATGTGTTGGTTTTGAAAGGAGCTTGTGACACGTTGATTTGAAACAAAATTCAATAATGTGATTTCAATTCAGTTTAAAGTGTAAACTTGTACTTACGCACTGAGATAATGTTCGCACCGTTTCGCAATGAATACCTCTATGAATTGCTTTCTATTTGACATCTGTTTAATACTAAGAAGACGTGATAAATTCATTACATTGAAAACGATTATATTGCTTATAAATCTTAATACATAACCATTTGTCGGTACGGGAATCCCTCATGCTATAACCTGTAATGGTTGTTTTTTGTAAAAATAAAACGACATTATAACAATGGTATCTACCGATGTTATTTACGACCAATATAACAATACATTGATTTTACGAGTATCTTCGGTACTTATGCACAGCGGGTACAGACATCCTCTATGTCTTCACAAATAAACGTTAATTACGGTCATGCAAATTTAATGTTGGTGATATCACGTTATTTCATCTTTATAATGAAAAGTGCTACATAAAAAATAAGTCGGATCGTTTTCTGTAATAAATAAGCATTCTATAACGGGTAGTTCTACACATTGAAGCTGACAATCGCACTTGTGAAGATCACGTTTCGGCTATGGAAATGGAATAAATTCAACACTGTTTTAGACGATAATGAACGAAACTCGTGGAAGAATACATCGACATTCAGCTTGTAGCAAATGGGTGTCAGATTATGACATTTGAGATGCGCAGGTATTCTCGCAGTCTGTGCAGGAGCAACATTGTCAGCTTTAAAGTAACGCAAGGCTAAGTGGTCTAATCTGTGGAAGCCATAAACCTGTATAGACAATGTACCGTCCGTTTTCAAGGTATAGCTGATACTAAGAGAAGCAGAAGAAAAGACATCACGACCATCGTTGACAGCAAACCGCTCGATGACAACTTTAACGTAATGTAATTTTGACAAACAAATGAAGACTTAGGTTGTTAGCGCCAAATGCCCCGAAAGTTTTGTTCCGCCACAAATCTGTGATATTGACTTTCAAAGTTAGGTAAAAACAGACAAGTTTATGAATTTCTTGAAAACAGAAATTTGAATGTCTTCCATGCTATATGATCTTTAATTACAATCAAGTTTATATTAGTCGTAATCCGTTGTGTGTAAAAGAACATTTAACAACGAAAAATTACTCGATAACAATCAGAGAAAGATATCTCGTACTCAACACTTCATCTCAAAGAATTATATCATTAAATGAAGTTTGACGCGAACTCCTTTAATACCTCTTGAGTTATGATGTGCAACAAAATAAAAATCCCTAATATTGGTCTTTGTACAAGAATCACTTAGGAGAGTGTTTTAGTGTTTGCACTCTGCACTAACACAAATTGTTCGCTTTAGATCTATACATTTTCAAACTAATATATCGATCTCTATGATTAACAAGAGCACGCATAACGGGTGCCAACGCTCGGCTGCGGGTGCATTTTTTAATAAATGAAAGCTTGTCAGATTTTTTTTAGAGGTCACAGTGACCTTGACCTTTGACCTAGTGACCCAAATATGGGTGGGGCGTGTAGAACTCATCAAGGTGCAGCCACATTATGAAGTTTCAATGTTGTAGGTGGAAGTACTTTGATTTTAGAGCCAAAGTTCAAAACCTTGACACAATGTTAAGGTTTTAGCACGACGCGGACGACACGACACGACGAGCTGGCTATGCCAATACCTCGGGGTTTCTCCGAAAACAGCAGAGCTAAAAATTAAACAAACAAAAATCAGTAAATATAGAACAATTACATATGGAAATTCTAAAAAAAGGCAATAGGAAGAGTTTAGGTCACTGTAACCTCGACCTCCTGTCAATGTCTTATTTTTAATATTAATCGAAGTTTATTTTGATCCCATCTATCGACATGAGTTCATGCTTGACACATACACCATTTACTAATGGCATCAACTATGTAAATAAATGAAAGTTATCTGCCGTGTACTCGGTATTTCCTCTTAAACCAATAAAACGTTATATGAGTCGTGTTCTGAGAAAACTGGGCATAATGCATGTGCGTAAAGTGTCGTCCCAGATTTACCTTTGCAGTCCGCACAGTCTTATCAGTGACAACACTTTCCGCTTTTAAGGCATTTTTAGTTTCAAGGAAGTCCCTCTTTACCGGAAATCATGTTTAGGCGGAAAGTGTCGTCCCTGATAAGCCTGTACGGACTGCACAAGCTAACCTGGGATGACACTTTATGCACATGCATTAAGCCCTGTTTTCTGAGAACAAGGCTTATATGAAGGTGTATTTGAATGCAGTCATCACGTACCCTTTACATATGAATCAAGTAGGGCAGTTGTAAGTTACAATGGGGGGGGGGGGGGAGGGGGCATGCTAATCACCTATATTTTTAGGAATTTTGGCTGTGAAAAACAAAATCAACTAGAAGTGGCGCGGCATAGATGTTATATTAAAAGGCAATTTTGGGTGGGCATGGCAATGTTGGTGGGGCCACGGGGTGGGTTATGTGGACATGGCTGGTCGCTATAGACCGTGTTGTCATAATAGATGTTCAGTATTAATTTGACGTAAATTGGTGGATAAATGAAGAAGTTATGTTAAAACAAATATTTGGGTACGAAAAATAATTTGGGTACAACAAAATTTGGGTAAG
Source organism: Dreissena polymorpha (assembly GCF_020536995.1). Classification (NCBI taxonomy): domain Eukaryota; kingdom Metazoa; phylum Mollusca; class Bivalvia; order Myida; family Dreissenidae; genus Dreissena; species Dreissena polymorpha. The sequence continues at coordinate 3,564,402 of NC_068370.1, read as the reverse complement.
AAAACAAATATGTGAGAAAAAAAATTGGGTTCGAAAAACAATTTGGGTACGAAAAAAATTTGCGCACGAAAAAAAAATGGGTTCTAAAAAAATTTGGGTACGAAAAATTTGGGTACGAAAAAAATGTTGGCACAAAAAAAATGGGTAAAAAAAAAAGGGTATGAAAAAATTTGCGAACAAAAAAATTGTGCAAAAAAAATTTGGTTACGAAATAAAATTTGGGTGCGGAATAAACTTAGGGTACGAAAAAAATCAGGGTAATAAAGAAATTTGGGCACAAAAGAATTTCGGGACATAAATTTGGGTACAAAAAAAATTGGGTACAAAAAAAAATGTGGGTATGAAAAAAATGTGGAAACGAAAAAAAATGGGTATGAAAATTTTTGGGTACGAACAAAAATTGGGTACGAAAAAAAATTTGGGTATGAAAAAACTTTGGGAATGAAAACAATGGCTGTTTGTAAAACATGCATGCCCCCCATATGGGCTGTCAGTTGTAGTGGCAGCCATTGTGTGAATACGTTTTTTGGCATTGTGACCTTGACCTTTGACCTAGTGACCTGAAAATCAATAGGGGTCATCTGCAAGTCATGATCAATGTACCTATGAAGTTTCATGATCCTGGGCGTAAGCTTTCTTGAGTTATTATCCGGAACCATTTTACTGTGTCAAGTCACCGTGACCTTTGATCTAGTGACCTGAAAGTCAATAGGGGTCATCTGGGAGTCATGCTGAATGTACCAATGAAGTTTCATGATCCCTTGCGTAAGCGTTCTTGAGTTATCATCCGGAAACCATTTTTCTAAGTTGAGTCACAATGCCCTTGAAATTTGACCTAGTGGGTATCTGCGAGTCATGATCATTGTACCTATGAAGTTTCATGATCCTAGGCATAAGCTTTCTTGAGGTATTATCCAGAAACCATTTTACTATTTCAGGTCACCCCGACCTTGACCTTTTACCTAGTGTCCTGATAATCAATAGGGGTCATCTGCGCTTCATGATCAATGTACCTATGAAGTTTCATGATCCTAGGCATAAGTGTTCTTGAGTTATCATCCAGAAACCATTTAACTATTTCGGGTCACCGTGACCTTTACCTTTGACCTAGTGACCTGAAAATAAATGGGGGTCATCTGCGAGTCATGATCAATGTACCTATGAAGTTTCATGGTCCTAGGCATAAGCGTTCTTGAGTTATCATCCGGAAACCATTTTACTATTTCGGGTCACCGTGACCTTGACCTTTGACCTAGTGACCTTAAAATCAATAGGGGTCATCTGTGAGTCATGATTAATTTACCTATGAAGTTTCATTATCCTAGGCATAAGCGCTCTTGAGTTATCATCCCGAAACCATTTTACTATTTCGGGTCACCGTGACCTTAACTTTTGACCTAGTGACCTGAAAATATATAGGGGTCATCTACGAGTCATGATCAATGTACCTATGAAGTTTCATAATCCTAGGCCTAATATGTTCTTGAGTTATTATCCGGAAACCATCTGGTGGACGGACAGACATACGGACGTACGGACCGACATGTGCAAAACAATATACCGCCTCTTCTTCGAAGAGCGGCATAAAAATAGGGTATGAAAAAAAAATTTGGGTGCAAACAAACATGTGGGTACAAATTTGCGTAAAAAAAAAATGTGTGTAAAAAAAAAAATGGCTACGAAAAAAAAATTGAGGTAAAAAAAAATTGGGTACAAAAAAAAAATTGGGGGTACGGGGAAGTAGTACCTGTGGACCTCTCGATAAATTTGAAAGAGGACGGGAACCATTAAGCTACCTTTACCTTTATCAATGGCCCTGGGGTGGGTAATGTGAACATGGATGGTCGAGATAGACCGTGTTTTCATCAGAGATGTTCAGTATTAATTTGAAGTCAATTGGTGAATAAATGAAGAAGTTATGATAAAACAAAATTTTGGGTGGGCGTGGTTGTCCACTATCTCCTCCTACACTTTTTGCACTAGAACTTTGAAACTTAAACGCATGGTAGCAATAAGCATATGTGCGACGGTGCACATTCGGCATTTTGATCTGACCCGTCTGTCAAAAGTTATTATCATGTGCGTCACATGTTGTTAGTAAAATGATTTTTTTTACCCATTTTTAAGTTTTGGGTGTGCGTGGCTCTCCGCTCTCTCCTCCTATACTATTAGCACTTGAACCTTGAAACTTACACACATGGCAGCTATTAGCATATGTGCGACGGTTCACTTTTTGGAATTTTGATCTGACTCAGTTATGCTGCACGCATGGAAAAAGACTAATTGGGTATAACTCTTCAATATTGAAGAAATGTATCACTGCATGACGTTTTTCATTTAAATCCCTTCATTACTTTTTCCCACAATTATATACAGTCTGAACATCTGTTTTTCGCTGGAACAGATTCTAACATAAAAGTAATATCATTATGACAACAAAGTAAGTGTTTGATTTTTTTATTAGGAATCAATGTTGCATATCATATGATTATTAAAATCCAATCACTCATGATCAAAAGAACAGTTTCACAATGTTCGAATGAGAACAAATAGTACGCGTTCTATCATCGTGAATATCACAGTAACAATGAAACGTTACACATGTTAATACAATACATATTCAACCAAATGTATATGGACCATAGACATTCAGATTTGGACTATATTGACTTGATTTTCAAGCCATAAGGACTGCATTGTAAGTCCATGCAGACTGTGTTTTAAAAGCATACATCACAACAATAATTTTAACTCTTTCAGTGCTGGAACCAAATTTTGAAGGCCTTTGCAAACAGTTTGGATCCAGATGAGACGCCACAGAACGTGGCGTCTCATCAGGATCTAAACTTTTCTATTCTGATAGTATTCTTTGAAAAAATTGAAGAAAATGCTACTTTTTGAAATTCAGCAGACAACATTTTAGCAGACGACAAATGTTAGTGTTGGCACTAACATTCGACTAAATACATTCGAGGTTCATTCTGGGAAAATGGAATTTAGTGCATGTACGTAATTTGGCCTGAGGCTGAGGTGTCTGCACTGGCTAATCAGGGCCACTACTTAACTGGACTTGCTCAGGAAGAGACTTCCTGTTACAAAAGATACCAACAAAGCAGAAAGTGTCTTCCCTCATTAGCCTGTGCAGACTGCGCAGGCTAATCTGGATGACACTTAGTCCAAATGCATAAAGCCCATTTTTTCCCAGAGTGCCGACACATGATAATATTAACCCTTTGCATGCTGGGAAATTTGTCGTCTGCTAAAATGTCGTCTGCTGAATTTCAAAAAGTAGCATTTTCTTCAATTTTTTTCAAAGAATACTATCAGAATAGCAAACAGTTTGGATCCTGATGAGACGCCACGTTCTGTGGCGTCTCATCTGGATCCAAACTGTTTGCAAAGGCCTTCAAAATTCAGTTCCAGCACTGAATGAGTTAAAATATCAATCAAGAATATAACACAATGGTATGTTCAAGGTGAGAACTGTGAATCCTCCACGTCATCTGTGCTGCTGAAGGCTTCATAGATGTTTGCTGCCAGAGTCTTGCTTTGTTCCATGAGCAGCAACTCCTGACAAGCAACCGGCAACAATTATGTAATACCATTGGGCCTTGTTCTGGGAAAACGGGGCTTAATGCATGTACTTAAAAGTGTCATCCCAGAATGGCAAGGGCAATCTGCACAGGCTAATCAGTGATGGCACTTTCCGCCTTAATGGTCTTTTTGGATTATAGGAAATCTCTTCCCAGCAAAAATCAAATTAAGGCAAAAAGTGTTGTCCCTGATTAGCCTGTGACGATACATTACAAACATGCATTAAGCCTAATTTTCCCAGAGCCCTGCTACATTATTTTTTTAGTGACAGTTTTGACATTATTTTCTCCAACTGACTATTTCCTAAAATATTTATGTTGAAGTTTGCAAATAACGTCTACTGTGTGTGATAAATGACACTTCTCAAAACTAAGTGTTTTTTTTTAAATACCAAAATGGCTGTTTTTTTGCAGAGCTTTGACCCATATGGAATAATACATATGTGTTTGCTGGAAAAACAGTATATTAAACAGACAACAAATTCTTTGTATGTTGATACGAAATGTAGAGTGAAAAGCACGAGCCTACCACTTTTCTAAATGGAAAGCCTTACACTCTCAGACAAGGTCAGAATTGAAAATGTGAGATTATTTTTTTCTAAATTTAATCTCTGCAAAAGCTTATGATATTTTCAATAAAGTTTTAAGACTATAAATCTCCTATGAACCAATTACTAGTAAAACAAGCAAATGTGTTGTAAACAGTATAATCCTTAAACAAATACTATGTGTAGAGTTATTGTTTTTATGCACTGAAATTCTCCTAATTGATATTTATACACCCATGAAGTTTCATGTTCAAATGTTGTGGCCTATCTGAGATATAGCCATGAAAAGTTACATCATATAACAAGAGGGCCTGAAAGGTCCAAAGGCGCTCACCTGAGATAAAAAGAAATGACCTGTTCTTTGCAGCCCAAGATAGCAATCGAACAAATGTGCTAACCAAGTATAATGAAGAATGAACAACAAATGGCCCCTTGGCAGCTGTTTTTTTAACAGACCTGAACCATTTTTTAACTCTTCCAAGATATGTCAAAATTTCATGAAGATTGTGAAAAAAATGTGTCTTCTAGACTGTTCACATGTTGTCACTATATACATATAAAGAAAACTGCCCCACTCCATGGCGGCCATGTTTTTTCACTGATCACGACCATTTTTAAATGTTTTGACAAAATTTCATGATGATTAGGCAAAACATGTGACTTCTAGAGTGTTCACAAGCTTTTTTACTATATAAATATAAGGAAAAATACCCCCCCCCCCTGGCGGCCATGTTTTTTTACCGATCCAAACCATTATCGTTCTTAATTGTCCTATCCAGGTGTGGTAGTGCGGTCTCCTTCGCTTACGCAAATGAACCGGTCACAGGACAGTTACAAGTTATGTAACTTTGTAAGCACTTATGTAATGCGGAAATATTTATTTGACAAACTCTTATTTCCGGTCAGGATGAATATACTGACTGGTTGCAATTCAATTAACTTAAGGCGTTCAGTCAGGGATGCCTAAATACACTCAAAGAATTTATTTATAAGTGAAAACCAAGGCAGCTTTAACAAAAATAACTTATTCTTATTCCAAGAACTCGAAAAATGAAGAACAATGACAGAAAATTCAGAACAGGTACAAGCCAAGTCTAAAGAATCTAAGTATTGTTACAAAAATGAACAGCAAATACCTTAATGAATGTAAAAAGAAGTTCAAAATCTGTAAAAAAACAAACTGATACTGTTAGTCTAGAAAGTGCTTCAAAAATCTAGTTTACAAAATAGGTCTAATTTAATCTAAAGAACAATATTTATGGAGATTAGGAAACTTTAGTGAATTAAAAGTAAAAATAAGAAAAATTTACTACAGTTATTGAAATAGAATAGAGTCTTTCTAATTTAGAAAATGCCAAATAAAATAATCTAAATAATAAGAATAATTTAGAAAATAATGCCAAAATGTCTTGATGCTGGTGTTAAAAATAATTTAGAGTTTAATTATTTCAAAATTCCAACATTTTTCAAGAGCTGTTAAATTTTCAAGAAAGCATCAAGAGGTGTTTAAATCAGCCCAAACAGCTCATTTTATACAGTTCAGAAAAGATCAATGGCAGAGTAGTCAATTTTCCCTCAGAACAGTGCATTTATCAATGATCAATATCTTTCCAAATTCCAGAGCAGAACTAAAAATAGATTACTGAACCAGGATAAACAAGGGAGATAAATACTGCAAATCATGTACATGTTGTCTTTCTTTCAGTTATCTCTTAGTTGAAAGGCTTATCATTACATAACACAGTTAATGTCACATTTATTATTGACATAATAAAACCAAACTTTACTACACAGGAAACCAATGTTCTGACCAAATTTCATGAAGATTGAGCAAACTAGAAAGTTAACAAGATTTTACTATAGCCATATATAGCCATATAAGGAAAAATGCCCGGCCCCTTGGCAGCCATGTTTTTCAAGCCAAGGTTACCATTTTTTAACTCATCCAAGATATCATTGGGACAAATCATCTGAGCATGTATCATGAAGATCGGAAAATAAATGTGGCCTCTAGAGTGTTAACAAGGTTTTACTATAGCCATATAAGGAAAAATGCCCCACCCCCTGGGCATGCCATGTTTTTCAACCAACGGACATCATTTTCAAACTCGTCCAAGATATCCTTGGGATGAATCTTCTGACCAAGTTTTATGAGAATCGGACAATAAATGTGGCCTCTAGAGTGTTAACAATATTTTGCTATAGCCATATATAGCCATATAAGGAAAAATACCCCGCCCCTTGGCAGCCATGTTTTTCAAGCAATCGTAACCATTTTCAAACTCATCCAAGATATCATTGAAACCAATCTTCTGACCAAATTTCATGAAGATTGGACAATAAATGTGGCCTGTAGGGAGTTAACAAGGCAAATGTTGATGCCGCACAACGCATGACGGACAAAAGGCGATCACAAAAGCTCACCATGAGCAAGTTGTGCTCAGGTGAGCTAAAAACAACAAAAAGAAATATCTCCTGTTTAAGAAAGTGGAGTGCTATGGTTCTTGTGCACAAAGCAATTTTCCTTATTGCTATCTATACTACAAATGGAATTTCATGTTAAAATAGTCTATGGAATCTGAGATATGGCGCTGAAAAGTTACATCATACAAAAAAAAACCTACAATAACTCATATTTATCAAAGTGTAGAGTTATTGTTCTTGTGCACAGCACGTCTCCTCATCGATATATATATATATATATATATATATATATATATATATATATATATATATATATATCCCTAAGTTTCATGTTGATATCTCGAATAGTTTCTGAGATATAACTCTGGAAAGTTTGTGACAGATGGACAGACGGTTTGAAAGATGCAATGACAGATGGACGGAATAACGGAAAACTCCAATTTTATATCCATCTACCTTTGAAGGGGGATAAAAACACTTCAATTAGAAAAGATATAGCTATGTTATGCAATATTAATTTTATGTGTGCGCCTTATATCCTAGTTTGAGTCAGTTATCTCACTAAAAGATGAAAAAGTGAACAAATAAATGTGATGTTTCTCATCTACCCATGTGACCTTTACTCAGAAAAATATGGTATACACAACACAGATGGACTTTTGTATAAAAAGGACGTTATGGTTTTAAGAAAATTCCTGATGAAGCAAGTTGAATATCTGTACTTTCTTCGTTTTATGGAATTTTTCATTTAAAGGATCTCTCTTCTAAATGAAATTGTAGTGCAGAAGTAAAGTGTTGTCCCTGATAAGACTGTGTGGACTGCACAGGCTTATCTGGGAAAACATTTTACACTTGTATTTTCAGCTGCCCTTCATGTAATTTTTTCAGACCACTATTCACAAGCAGTTGACTTACCTGGACTAAAGGGTTGGGCGCGTCACTGCCCAGTTTCATTAACAGGCTGCTCACAAATGGAATCAACTTGGCCATTGGTATGGTCACTTCATGGAGGCTTCAATAGAACAAGGGTACTCATTTATATGAGCTGGTCACTTCATGGAGGCTTCAATATAACAAGGGTACTCATTTAAATGAGCTGGTTCGCAGAAAACTGGACATAATGCATGATGTGAAGAGTCATCCCTTCTAAGCAAAAATCCAGTTTAGGTTGAAATTGATGATAAGCCTGTGCGAACTGCACAGGCTCTTCTGGTACAACACTGTCTGCACATGCGTAAAGCCACGTGTTCACAAAACATTTTTTGCAATCTAAAATCTATTTTGCTTGTCATTGAAAATGTATTTCCATTGTAGTTGATTGGCAAAAATGAAAATCGATGTCAGTTAAAATAGATTTTGGATTGCAAAATCGTTTTGTGAGCACAGGCCAGTTTTCCCAGAATGAGGCACATATCTTCATGCCTACCACCACACTGGCAGCCAAAGGCGTGAGAAAGAAACTCAGTCCATCAAAATTTTCTCACTTTTGTTTAATTGTTCAATAAATGCATAATGATTTGTGGTATAGGATCAAAGCACTAAAACGCATAATAAGAGTGCAGCGAATGTGTGCTAAGAAATGTTTATTGGTTTTTAAATCAAATCATTCCATTATGGGGAATTTACCACAGCTCTGAATGGATTTACAAGACAGTCATTTACAATACAGTTAAGCAAATAAACTAACGATCAACAGTATTCTGGAACAAAAAGAATTTAGGTAAAACCTGATATACTATTTCATTACATGTAATTAAATATTATTAAATTTGTAAACCATTTGAAAGGTAATCACTTTTCTTGACAAAGAGGTCAAGAAGCACCAGATACAAATAAAACAAGACATGTTTGTGAAACACTATGTCCCCCCCCATCTATTTGACCTTGAAGGATGACCGTGACCTTTCACCACTCAAAATATTCAGCTCCATGAGATACACATGCATGCCAAATATGAAGTTGCTATCTTCAATATTGCAAAAGTTATGGCAAATGTTAAAGTTTGACGAAAAAAAAACAAACAAGACTATTGTCAAGCAATAAAAGTCCCCTACCGGCTCCACCATTGTCAGAAATTCCAGATTTTTAAAAATATATATTTGTTGCCATAGCAACCAATTTTTTTATATTTAGGAACGAAATGAAATGACGTGCATAATGTCCATATTGCCATCTATCCATGTTTCAAGTTTCATGAAAAAATATTAAGAACTTTAAAAGTTATCGCAGGATCCAGAAAAACCACCATTTTCAGCAGTATTTCTAGTCTATTTGTTGCTATAGCAACCATAATTTTTGAAGTAGGAACGAAATGAAATGACATGCATAATGTCCATATTGCCATCTATCCATGTTCCAAGTTTCATGAAAAAATATTAAGAACTTTTAAAGTTATCGCAGGATCCAGAAAAGTGTGACGGACGGACAGAGACAAAACCAAAAGTCCCCTCCGGTGAAACCGGTAGGGGACTAAAAACAGACAGGGCAAAAACAATATGTGTCCCCCAGTATAGACTGGTGACATGAAAAGCATATCAAAATAATTACAAGTAGTCTAGATCTACACTTTTCATGATCATTTATTCACAAATATTTAACTTCAAGCAAATTTAAACTGCAACTTACTGTACTATCGATGTCTCTGTTTTATGATGAGATTTGAACAACTCTGCAAGATAATCCTGAACCTTGGCAAACCCTCTGTCAAGCCCCAATGAAAGCACACAGTGGAAATCTGCACTGAAAAAATAATAACATATGCATGCAAAAACTTTTTATCATATGGATTATCCATTTCATAATGAAATGTTTTAACAAATAAATGAAATATAGAATTTGGGGTGAAATTAGAAATTTCAGGTCTAAACAATTCATGTGTGAAGCTTGCATTCGACAGGGACCTATACAAAGATTGTTTATATAGGTCACTGCATTCGCTAATCAATTAACTTAAAAACAAAATTATCCCCTTTCATGGTTTCATAACGTTTCCATCAAATCACTTCTTAAAATAAATAAATGAAGTTATCATGTGAAATAAGTCTGGTTGTCTCATATCATATCTCAATAAAAAATTTTTGAACATCTTTTTGTTTAAAATTTCAGACTTGATTTAAATCGTTGTCTGATATCAATTGCTTTTTTTATGTTCTGAAATAAATTTACTTATGTTAAACTCTGCTCATTTTATTAAAATGTGGCATATGACATCTAAGATGTAACCATCTCAGTATGACCATACCATGTGGCATATGACATCATTTTTAGCTAGCGACTGAATCAACTTAACCTTTGCTTAAAAATTTGAAAGCTGTTTTAATACATTGTTTCCTTTCTATATTTTGACAAAATAAAGTAAAAAGAAAGCATTCATTCAATCGTGGAAAAACACACAAATAGCAATTTTTTAATGAAACTTTGTCATAGCCAAAATTCTTGTTTTTACTACCATCTACAAATAAAGGTTATTAACTTGTTAAAGTTTTAGTAAGATCCAATCATGACTTTAATAGGAGTTGCACACACAGGCTATAGATGGACAAGGGAATGCTTTATTCATCCCACTTTATGAAGGCTTATAAACAATGACATATTTGATTGTTAAGTGTGGATGACCAGCTAACATCAGACTTTACACACGGAAATAGGATATGTTAAATACCTTTCTAAAATATCTTCTGTTTCCTTCAACAACTTGCCATATGTTCCATCTTCTATGGAAGACTGAAAATATTGGAAAAATGCACTTCATTGGGTAAAACACTATACAATTATTAACTATTGAAATTCTTCAAGAGCAAATTAGAAGATACTAGTACCCTTGTACCGGAAAATAATGTATTCTTTTTAAGTCATGTTTGACAGGATTTTACATGTAAGTTTATGGGACAAGTCTTAATAATATCAAAATGTAACATTCATCAAAATATGCAATTCGACCATGCAAGCCAATCTTTTTAATTACATTTTTTTTCGTTCAAGATATAATTGCAAACATATCTCGAAATTTACCAGTGAAGTACTTGTGGGCGTCTACTAAATTTGAATATTTAAGTTATAGGATGGTCCCACAAAAACTAATTTTGATCCTGACATATCATTAATCTTCCCCAGTAAAGAGAAACAATTAATTCTACATTTATTTTCAAATACATACAACTAGTTGTTTTAGTTAGTCTCAGCCTAGCAATTTTAGCTCATTTGCATATAAGGCCTAAGCCTATATAAACTCTCTAAAAGTCCATATTCAGGGAATAACTAGTACTTAATGTGTTTGCAATGGGTAGGGATTCATTTCGGGACACCTATATTTGACACATTCAGCACCCACCCTTCCATTTCTCAGATGCCAGAGTGTAATGGCATAATAAGTTATGGTTATCCAAAAAGTCCTGTTACCTCACTGTCACAATATAGACATGTGATCTGTTACACACTTGTGACCTTTGCTGTTCCTAAAAAGACCTAAGTGTTGACCCAGCTTTAATTGCACCTAAATACATGCAGCATTTTGCTTTATGTATTTTCTAAGTCATATTTTACCAGCTGACAGTGACAAGAATCTGGAGTTTCATTGAACCTCCTTCTGGGGAAAACTGGGCTTAATGCACGGGCATAAAGTGTCGTCTTACATGTAGATAAGCATTCAACACAGGCTAACCACGGATGACATTTTCTGATGTAAGAATATTTTTCTGTTTAAAGGAAATCTGGTCTTTAGAAAAATCATGTTCAGACGGAAGGTGTCGTCTCTGATTGGCCCGTCTAGAACAACACTTTAGGCCAATGCAGTAAGCCCAGTTTTCCCAGAACAAGGCTCAATCATCTCATTGCATACCTGTTTGACTGCGTTCCAGCACACCAGATGCTGTGTGAGAGGCAAGGTGGCAGGATGGTGAACCCCCAACTCATGACCGTTCTCCACCCGAGCGCGCACGTGTTTCACCATCGCCTCAAGGTTTTGCAGTGTTAGCTTCTCCTTTAGTGATACACTGGAAGCAGAATGATGCATAGAAGGGTCAAAATGTCCCGCTTGACAGAAAAATGGGGCTACCCTGTCAGATAATGAGTCCATTAAATCTCGCGAGACTCACCGGTAACAGCGGACAAGGTAGCTCTAGACCAGACTGTGCAGGGCTCGAGCTATGCTGGGCGCCTATGGCATAAGACCTATTTTTGCATGACGTGGCTAAAATATAATTTCATGAAAAAATGAAAGAAACCAAACAAGATGGTAAGTGGGTAAAGCCCCAATATGTCTGTCAGAATATAAGAATATAAGAATTAATTGTATAATTTATTAGTTGAATAATAAGAAATAATAAAATATTAAATCATAATTACCACATATTAAACATAATTTGTTCATTTGGATAGGCAATTTGAATGTTATACAAACATGCAGATGAAATACAAATATTACTCAGCCTTTTTGTATGTACAATCTTGTTTTGCAGTTCTGTTAATTTAATTATGTTTAGACTTTGAAGCAAATTGATTGAAATACCATTGTGCAACCATGCATGCCATTAAAACTGGTTTGAACCGGCATGATTACATTGACCCAGCTACACCTCTATATTCATTTTTATGTTTAATTTTGTATGTATAGTCCTTTATAGTTCAGGCAATTAGAAAGCTCCATTTAATAAACAAGAGCACCGCCTTGCGGGTGCAGACCGCTCATCTATTTTCTTTTTAAAGGTGAAGGGACTCTCATTTTCAATCACAAAGGAGGGAGGAGTGGAGTGAAGAGGGGTGTATAGTGTGGGGTTGTGGACATTTATTACATTATCTTCCAAAAAAGCGAAAAAAAAAAAAAAAAAAAAAAAAAAATCGGGGGGGGGGGGTATAGTGTGAGGGTGTGGTGATAATTTGTGAGATGATCTTAAAAAAAAAAAAAAAAAAAAAAAAAAAAATCAAAAAAAAAATTTGGGGGGGGGGGTGGGGGGGGGTGGGGTGGGGGTATAGTGTGAGGGTGTGGTGGTCATTTGTGAGATGATCTTATAAAAAAAAAAAAAAAAAAAAAAAAAAATTAGGGGGGGGGGGGGGGAGGGGGGGGAGGGGGGGGGAGGGCACGGGGGATGGTTTGGGTGAAGTCTATTGTGGTATGTCAGGTAAGAGTAGTTTCATCAAAGTATCAATCAAATCTAATCATAAATAAAGAAGTTATGGCAATTTTAGCAAAATTTAATAATTTGACCTTGAGAGTCAAGGTCATTCAAAGGTCAAAGTAAAATTCAAGTTGCCAGGTACAGTAACCTCATGATAGCATGTAAGTATTTGAAGTTTGAAAGCAATAGCCTTGATACTTCGAGTGGATCGAAACACAAAATTTAACCATATATTAAAAGTTACTAAGTCAAAAAAGGGCCATAATTCCGTAACAATGACAACCAGAGTTATGCAACTTGTCCTTTTACTGTACCCTTATGATAGTTTGTGAGTGTTCCAAGTATGAAAGCAATATCTATGATACTTTAGGGGTAAAGTGACCAAAACATAAATCTTAACCAAATTTTCAATTTTCTAAGTATAAAGGGCCCATAATTCCGTCCAAATGCCAGTCAGAGTTACATAACTTTGCCTGCACCGTCCCCTTATGATAGTTCATAAATCTTGCAAGTATGAAAGCAATAGCTTTGATACTGTAGGAATAAAGTGGACCTAAACACAAAACTTAATCAAATTTTCAATTTTCTAAGTATAAAAAGGGCACATAATTCTGTCAAAATGCCAGTCAGAGTTACATTACTTTGCCTGCACAGTCCCCTTATGATAGTTAGTAAGTGTTGCAAGTATGAAAGCAATAGCTTTGATGCTTAAGGAATAAAATGGACCTAAACACAAAACTTAACCAAAATTGTCAATTTTCTAAGTATAAAAAGGGCACATAATTCTGTCAAAATGCATGCCAGAGTTATCTAACTTTGCCTGCCCAGTCCCCTCATGATAGTAAGTAAGTGTACCAAGTTTGAATGCAATAGCATTGATACTTACTGAGAAAAGTGGAACTAAACGCAAAACTTAACCAAAATTTGCAATTTTTTAAGTACAAAAAGGGCACATAATTCTGTCAAAATGCACGCCAGAGTTATCTAACTTTGCCTGCCTAGTCCCCTCATGATAGTAAGTAAGTGTACCAAGTTTGAATGCAATAGCATTGATACTTTCTGAGAAAAGTGGACCTAAACGCAAAACTTAACCGGACGCCGACGCCAACGCCAACGCCAACGCCGACGCCAAGGTGATGACAATAGCTCATAATTTTTTTTCAAAAAATAGATGAGCTAAAAACTAGCTGATGTTGACAAGGATTTCTCTCTTTACGATATTTCTGGAGTTTCATTGTTACTATAACCTGTGATCAAATTAGCCTTGTTAGACCAGAATTGACTTGTCAACAGCTCAACAGACCTCTGAGTCTCCTTAGTGACTGCATCTTTCACTCGTAACATCAACTTCTCTAAGCCTGCAAAAAAGGAGAAAAAGAGAAAAAACTTTAATCCAGGGACAAAATTGTCACAAAACCAGATTTTCAATGTGAAAAAAAGTCTAATAAAGAGAGACAACTCAAACTGAACTGATTGTTTATAATTAACCCCCTTTGTTTCAAAATAAATCTATTTTTAGTCGTGGCAACCTTGACCTTGGAGATATTGACGAAATTCACCGTCCCATGATGGTGAACAAATGTACCAAATGATTTTAAAATCCCACAATGAATGACATTGTTATGGCCTTGACAAGCTCATTTATGGCCATTTTTGACCTTCAAACTCAAAGTGTGACCTTGACATTGGAGATATCGACGTAATTCTTTCGCGCGACACATTGTCTAATGATGGTAAACAAATGTGAACAATTGTGCCAAATGATTTTAAAATCTCACAATGAACAACAAAGTTATGGCCTGGACAAACTTGTTCCGCCTGCCAGCCCACCCGCCCTCCAGCCGACATTGGCCAATCTAATAACTAGATTTTTCCTTCGGAAAACCTGGTTAAAAATTTACTATACTAATATGTCATATTAAGAAACAAAATCTACATCTATCAGTGGATATTACCATTCATGGGGCACATTGATGGTATTTTGCATGTTTATACAGGTAGACATGTCATTTCACATGGATTTAACTTCGCATGATTAATGTGTTTCTGTAGAAACAAGATTTATAATTAATGTTTAACAAATGCTTCCTCACACATAACTTTTAATTTCAACAAATTACAAGATTTATTCTCTGTAAATCAAAAATGCTTTTGCAAACAATAGTGTAAACATTTTGCCAAAGTTAATGCAATTTTATCGTTATTTTATTGAAAAGAAATTAAACTTAAAATGAAATCCAATAGCATAAAAACGGGAATAGATCAACAAGTCTCTTGAATAAATCAAATAAATGGATTCTGCAAACAGTAAAATTCCATGTATCTAAACAAGATGCTTGTAGCAAGCACTGTATAACAGTCAATCATGGAGGATGAAAGAAGTCACATTAGATATATATCATCATCATATATGCACCGACTTTAAATAAAATTTGTATTGTATTGTATTGTTTGGATGAGGGGATATTAATGAGCAAAAGCCCACTGGCCTTTATCCCCTGATATGTGTTCTAGCAGCTGAATTTGAAGAGACATTTTTAATGTCCTTTAAACAAGATAAACTGAAAGAACAAACATGAAATATGCCCTCATATATGCTGAAAGTCTGCAGTTAGCACAGTATACATGTATCTCTGATTATTAAGAAGCACCCGGTAACAATTACAATGTTTAATAACCATTTATTGTCAAATACCCCTAACCTTTATCGAAGAACACCCTGACTAGCCCTATATATCTCTCCTGAACTTCAGTTGGAGCAACTTGGATCATTGTGTTTGCTTTCTGAAAAAGAAAACATACCAATACAATGACCAAAAGCATGAAGTGTGAATACACGTATTGCATCTGTGCAAATCATCTCTATGGATTAGCCTATGCAACGTTTTTAAGCTTAGATGGTATTTTCTTTTTCACTGAAGTATCTTTGCAAATGAATATGAGACTGAAAGTTCCTACTTAAATACACGAATCAAGCGCAAAATACACATGCTGAAACAGAACAAAATGTTGTATAAAAAATAATCAAACCCAACAAAGCTTATTCCATTTTACATCATAAAATTTGATATCTGTACTAAAGCTAAAGTTAACCCTATTACTGTTCTTACTGTCCAACTGCCTACCAGTCCTTTGTGCTGTCTAACGTTGTCTGCATACATGTAGCCCCCGATAATGTTGAGCTGCACCCTTAGCATCATGCACATCAGAGAACACGCGTACACGACTGTGATCATACGGGTGAAACCTTTACAACAAGACGGGAACAAGAGTTAGGTAAAACAAACAAGGGCAGTATTCAGAGAAAGCCCAAGGGGAAAACTGATATGCCTAAAAGAGTATGATTCACATATTTTGGCATATTTTGAAATAAGGAATTTAACCCTTTCCCACTCAGAAGCAAAGTGAAAATGGCTATGTGCAAACAGCATAAAACCAGAACAGCCTGCGAGTAACTCCCTATGTTCAGATTCTATGCTGTTTGCTGCTCATCAGTATCTAACCTTTGGAAATGAAGCCGTAATAACTTGAATCTAGTAAGAAAGGTCTTAAATTAAATATATAACTTTCTTAGGCACTACAATTGCGTGAAAATATGTATCTAAGTGGTAAAGGGTGAATGTCTTATCTTCACATCATCATTGGAATTGCAAATGTTTAACCCTTTCAGTGCTGGAACCGAATTTTGAAGGCCTTTGCAAACAGTTTGGATCCAGATGAGATGCCACAGAACATGGCATCTCATCAGGATCCAAACTGTTTGCTATTCTGATAGTAATCTTTAAAAAAATCGAAGAAAATGCTAATTTTAGAAATTCAGCAGACAACATTTTAACAGACAACAAATTTCCCAGCATGCAAAGGGTTTAGTATGGATGCTCCAGAAGAATGAGCTTGAATATACATGTAAATCAATGTGCTGATTGTAAGCATGGGAAACTGGGAAAGGAAAAACTAATCATAACATATCATCAAACAGGAACAACATGACAACAAGGGCATGACATAATAGTTGATATATTGACATTAGCCAATCAGTCGCAAAGATATTGCATGGCAAAGCAAAATGTACTATTTGAAACTAACCCCCCCCCCCCCCCCGTTCTCACATAGCTGTGACTTTACGACGATCATCCCGATCAAGCCACGATCTGAAAAAAAAGGATCGAGGCCGATCGGAGTCTAAATCGAGCAATTTGAAAAATTATGGTCTTCATTCAGACCATTCATGATTACTGCGTTTACTGCCCCGACATTCAATATCATACTACGACGCTACGCAGAGCTTTTACTGCCCTTTTACTACGATCATGAGGATCCCTCCATGGTGGTTCCGCGCTCCCTATACGATAACGGCGCTTCTACTACGCTCTTTTTACGACTTTACATCGATTCTTTTTGGCCACGATCCTGTTACGCTTGTTTTTAGCATGTTCAAAATAAGCGTGGCGAGAGCCTATAGCTCTCCGATCATGAAGACTCTACCGCAATCATACTACGCTTATGAAGACTCTACTACGTTTCTCCTGCGATTCGTCACGATCGGCCACGTTTTCGGCCATGCTTTGATCGTAGTAGAAGCGGCGTCTTTGTGTGAACGGGGGTTACAGGGCGATAAAATATTTGAGAGGAACAACATGATATCATACAGGAGTTCATCCTGCAATTTGTCATGCCGTTCAGATGATTAGTTCTTTTCCAGTCAAATTGAAATATTCCTAGGAACATGTCCTTTTTGCAATCAAAGGGCAATAACTCCCTCAAGAAAAAATTGAACCAGAGCAACTTGAAAATTCGCTCATGTTAAACCTGTAGGTTTAACATATCATACTAAATATTTTTATGTATATTTTTATGTATATTTGCCCTTTAATTGTAGTACAAATTGTTTCCAGTCTTTCAGCTTTTATACACTTGTTATTTCTTCATCATGTTTTATAGTCCGTTGTACAAGCTGCCTGAGCTTATGTTTGTTGTTTAACTCTTGCCGACTCAAAATAAATCTTATGTTATCTTATCTTAGGAATATTACATATGTTTATACAGTTTCTTCCAACGGGAAGAATAGCTCTTCTTATCTTACATGGAAGAAAAACATTCTTCAGAAAATATCAAATGTATTTGAATGGTACAACTCATACAAGCAGAAAGACCTGAAAATATGCACATGACAATGGAGCCTGTATAGTATAGGGATGCCGGATAAAAAAACAACAGATTATTTACGTATTATTAATTTACAAACTTACTGCACATCTTCAAGTCTTCCCATAGTTCCAGCTTATTGGATGGACTGAAAGATAAAATGTAGGGACACTATAAGGCAAGATGCACAATGAGCCAATATTTGAAATACGTCATTCAAAAATGGGTCTTAACCCTTTGCATGCTGGGAAATTTGTCGACTGCTGAATTTCTTAAATTAGCATTTTCTTCGAATTTTTTCAAAGAATACTATAAGAATAGCAAACAGTTTAGATCCTGATGAGAGGCCACGTTCTGTGGCGTCTCATCTGGATCCAAACTGTTTGCACAGGCCTTCAAAATTCGGTTCCAGCACTGAAAGAGTTAACCCTTTCCCACATAGATACATATTTTGACGCAGTTTTAGTCCCTTAGAAAGTTACATTTAATTATATACCTTTCTTACTAAATTCAAGTTTTAAAGTCTTCATTTCCAACTATTAGTTACTGATGAGCAGTAAACACCATAAAACCTGCAAGTTACTTGAGGCTTTTCAGGTTCTATGCTGGTTGCACTAGCCAATTCACTTTTGGGTTATGCCATATGCAGTATGCCTAACTTCAGACCTTCCTGCCCTTTTTTACGTCTGGTCATGAGCTTCCTTGTTCGCTTTAATGTCACGCAATGTCTTGTTATCTCATTTGCAGACAGAGTAACTCACAACCAGACAGCACATACATGTATGTCCAGGTGTGTTAGGATGCTACGGTGGCCGCATATATATGGTTTATAATCAGTTTTTGCAAAATCCAGCTCAAATATCTTCAACTTGATAATACAGGTTTCAGATAATGTTGTAGTGAAATAAATTGGGATATAGGCGTGTTTCTTATCAACATAACACATGTACATTTAATATCTATATACTAGTGTATACAGGAAATAATTTTTTATAAAGTGCAAAAACTAACTTTTATGCCCTCTATAAACATAAATACTAAAAAAACAAGGGATGTTTGTAAAACCCCATATGGGCTGTCAGTTGTAGTGGCAGCCATTGTGTGAATACGTTTTGTGTCACTGTGACTTGACCTTTGACCTAGTGACCTGAAAATCAATAGGGGTCATCTGCCAGTCATGATCAATGAACTTATGAAGTTTCATGATCCTAGCCATAAGCATTCTTGAGTTATCATCTGGAAACCATTTTACTGTTCCAAGTCACTGTGACCATGGCCTTTGACCTAGTGACCTGAAAATCAATAGGGGTCATCTGCCATTCATTATCAATGTACTTATGAAGTTTCATGATCCTTAGCGTAAGCATTCTTGAGTTATCATCCGGAAACCATTTTACTGTTTCAAGTCACTGTGACCTTGACCTTTGACCTAGTGACCTGACAATCAATTGGGGTCATCTGCCAGTCATGATCAATGTTCCTATGAAGTTTCATGATCCTTGGTGTAAGCATTCTTGAGTTATCATCCGGAAACCATTTTACTGTTTTGAGTCACTGTGACCTTTGACATAGTGACCTGAAAATCAACAGGGGTCATCAGCCAGTCATGATCAATATACCTATGAAGTTTCATGATCTTAGGCATAAGCATTCTTGAGTAATCATCCGGAAACCATTTTACTGTTTTGAGTCACTGTAAACTTGACCTTTGACCGAGTGACCTTAAAATCAATAGGGGTCATGATTTGCCAGTCATGATCAATGTACCTATGAAGTTTCATGATCCTAGGCGTAAGCATTCTTGAGTTATCATCCGGAAACCATTTTACTATTTCGAGTCACTGTGACCTTGACCTTTGACCTAGTGACCTGAAAATCAATAGGGGTCATCTGCCAGTACCTATGAAGTTTCATGATCCTAGGCCTAAGCGTTCTAGAGTTATCATCCGGAAACCATCTGGTGGACAGATGGACCGACATGTGCAAAACAATATACCCCCTCTTCTTCGAAGGGGGGCATACAAATCAACAAATCAGCAGTGAATCAAAAATTTTCATTCAGCCATTCTTAAAATAACAAAAAAGTTACAAACATCAGCAAGTCACTCACTTTGATTTAAGCTCATCTGAAATTTTTTCTGTGTTCAATAATTCCCGTAACTTGTCTCTAAGTGTTGGCAGCAAAGACAAGACTGGAAAACAAAGTAAGGCTTAGGCACTTAACATATAACAGCCAAATTACTTGCTGAAGTTTCCTCTATTATACTTTATAACTGAGGCATTCAATAAAATACAAAGGCAATTCTTGTAATATAAAATATAACAAATTCTACTTTTCTCAATGTAAACTTAAGCAAAATCTGCACTGAGAGGTGTTTTATAGCAGTGGTCAATTGACAAAAACAACAACACCCGGAGCTAATAAATGAGTATCTATTTATAGGAATGAAGAAGTTTATGAGATCCTTCAATGTCTGAGTCTGAAATATATGAGAACACCGAGTGTGTCCCAGCACTCCTACTTTACTAACATATTAGACTCAAGATAGTAGGGGTGAATTTTAAGTGATTGCATTTGACGGCTACAAGTGTTTGCTTTTTTTACTGAAACATATTCAATTTTGGTGTGGTCATTTTCTGTGCGGGGAAGCTAGAGTTCCTCAAGGAAGTCCCACCTGTCCAGTATGGTGACCACATATTAAACTCATATGCACCATATGTAGGAATCCAACCTCAGTTGCCCAGATGAGAAGCACAGACACCAACCACTGGGCTTACTGACAGCCTTAATAACACTACAAGTATTCAGTTCTGCATGTTTTCCAGATTAATTATAATGAACACTTAAACTAGCATGCTGTATTCTTTATATCACCATCATAACTTTTACTTTACCTGTCATATTACATGTTCTTTGGTTGCTGTCAAAATGATGCTGGCGTCTGAAATGTATTGAAGAAAATTGAGCATTGATATTAACATAAGAATAAATACAAGTTATTTTAGTATCAGCATATAACTGGACATTTAGTATCCCTTACTCGGTGCACATCTACTGCAAAAATTGAGACGTTGAACAATTGAAACAAGAGGGCAAGAGGGCCACAGTAGCACATCTGAGAATTTAAGAAAATGACCTTATCTCAGCATCTTTTGAGCTGATTCTGAAACCATTTTTAAACTTGGCCAAAAAATCAATTAGAGAGATAACAAGGTTTTACTATAGCCATATACAGAAGAATGCCCAGCCCCCTGGTGGCCATGTTTTTCAATGGACTGGAACCATTTTCGAACTCAGCCCAGATATTATTACATATATTGTATTACAAATGTTCTGACCAACTTTCATGAAGATGGGACGATAAAAGTGACTTCTAGAGTGTTAACAAGGTTTTACTATAGCCATAAAATGCCCTGCCCCCTGATAGCCATTTTTTTCCAACCAACAAGAACCATTTTCAAACTCATTAAATATATCATTGGGACAAATCTTCTGACAAAGTTTCATGAAGATGGGACAATATATTTCTCTTGAGTGTTAAAGATAAATGTTGACAACACACACACAAATTATCAAGTTGTGCTCTGGTGAGCTTAAATGTTCTTCTCTTGAATTTGTTCTTATAAAACAAGTATATATTACAATAAACCACATAAATCAATGAAATATATTTACTTTATACATTCTTGTTGTTTATAAGTTAATATCAGTGCTTTGAAACAATTATTTCACTATTTCAACCAGAGTAAAGAAAACATTCTTCATTTCAGTAGATGATTGATTTTAAAACAGAATCAGAAAACAAATATTTTTAGGAGTGATTCTGATCACTTGTAAATTGCAATCCATAACCTACATTTATGACTTTATAAGTAAGTATCAGACAATACCAGTCAGCCCAAAATCAAGTTATCCTTACATACCCCGGTACTGTCAAATTAGTTAAAACAAACAAAAAATCCGCTATATTGAATATATCTTTGCAAAGTTACATGAAAATGTGCAACTCTTAAATGCGGCACTGAAAGCCCAGTTAACCCGTTCAGTGCGGGAACCGAATTTTGAAGGCTGTGCAAACAGTTTGGATCCAGATGAGACGCCACAGAACGTGGCGTCTCATCAGGATCCAAACTGTTTGCTATTCTGAAAGTATTCTTTGGAAAAAAATCGGAGAAAATGCTAATTTTTGAAATTTAGCAGACAACATTTTAGCAGACGACAAATTTCCCAGCATGCAAAGGGTACAGCAAGTTTCTAACCTGGCCTGCTCTAAACACTCTGCAGCTTCTTTATCCTGGAATTCTTTGAGTTGCCGAGATATATATCTGTACACATACCTGCTCCCTGAAAAACAAGCATTTAAACTTATCACACTAACCAACATCTAATACAAATTACTGCTTCACTCCAGCAGAGCTGAGCCTTACTCAAACCCCTACTCCAGCCATACAGAAATGCAGAGTTATGCACACTAGGCAATAAACTGACCATGCAATCTGACATTAACTCAAATGAATTGTGAAAAAAAACGACTTTTGTACTATAAAATGTGTCTGGAATGAAAATATGTTTAAGAAAAGTATTTCAATTGGTGCCAAATGATAAAGTTCAATAATCATGTTCTTCCTCTAGCCTCAAAAGTATATGGGTTAGAGGTTTGACCTTTTCCTTACCATAATTAACACAAAAAAACTGTTATTTCTTTGTTTAAATACTTATGTGCATTTTGGAAAAATCTTTTTCAAACCTTATACTGACCAAAAGTACTAATGCACAATCTTACTTCTTTTTAAAAACAAATAAAATGTTGATGAATAACATACTCAAATAAAAAATCTTTAGAGTTTGTACAAGAACTTACTTACAAGAGCACCGCATAGCGGATGCCAACCCTCGGATGTGGGTGCAGATTTGTATAAATGAATAAATGCTTGTCACAAGAAAAGGAAGAAAGGTAAGTAGTGAGAAGAACTCATCCAGACTATGCTTACGTTTAATATTAGAAGTCACAGTGACCTTGACCTTTGACCTAGTGACCCAAAAATTGGTGTGGCGTGTAGAACTCATCAAGGTGCATCTACATAGGAAGTTTCAAAATTGTAGGTGGAAGCACTTTGATTTTAGATCCTATGTTAAAGTTTTATATTAAAGGTCACAGTGACCTTGACCTTTGACCTAGTAACCCAAAAAAGGGTGTGATGTGTAGAACTCATTAAGGTGCAGCTATATATGAAGTTTCAAAGTTGTAGGTGGAAGCACTTTGAATTAAGAGCCAATGTTAAGGTTTAAGCATGACGCGGACGGCAGATGCCAGCGGACAACGAGCTGGCTATGACAATACCTCGAGTTTTCTCCAAAAACAGCGGAGCTAAAAATTAGAGTTTTATTAAATACCTTATCATTTTTGTTTGTGTGAATGAAAGCCATTCATGTTAAATAAGGCCTTGTACAATTTTTGTTCAAAGAGTAGTCACAAAAGAAATTATTTTTTTTAGTAGCTTTCTGTTTCAAATTATGTTCGCCATCATTTTTGGATAACAAGAAGTGATTGAGACTGGAAGCGAGTGATGTATTCTTACAGTTTTAACAAGTAGTTCACAAATGTTTGTAAACAAAAGCCATCGGGCATAAACACAATACCACCAGAATAGCTGACCCTGGGTTTGGGTATACTTTGATAAAAAAAATACTGATTTTAAGTATTGAAAAGTGTAAAGAAACAAGGTCACCTCAAACAGCCTTACTTTTGCGCTAGCTCTTTAGGGATGTGGTTAAAGTGTCTGCAGTGACCTACCAAAAAACGGCCCTTTCCCCTTGAATTTTTTTCCCATCAGCAGGTGCATTTTCCCCTAGATTTTATTCCCCCCCCCAAAAAATAAGTTTACCTGATTCAGTGTAGAAAATATATAAAATATTGCATAATTAAATTACATGTTGCCTTGAATTTGTTTTAAAAACAGTAAAATATGTTAAATTGATTATTTAAGACTTTCCTTATTTTCCACAAAATCTGGCATTTTGCGCAATTTTTTTCCCCTCAAAAAAGGCCAGGCCCTTTCCCCAAAATCAGATAATAACCCCTGGTCTGACTAGTTCTTCTTGAATGCTCTGAGCTTTTATAAGAACATAACTGATAAGTACAGCTCAGAGTTTTTCTTGTTAACCAAATTTTAATGTAAAAAAATTAAGTCTCACTTATGTCTATAAAATCGAGTTCAATCAACCAAATACATCGCTACAAACACAATACCAGTTATCACCTGCAGAGATTTGGGAATTTGTGGAGAAATACTCAAAACAAAAACTTTATGCAAAAACTTTTTTTGAATTGACGATTCAATCTATCTTACGGATGTTGCGGGGAAAGTCTTTATATTACAATTTGTTGATTAGACACGAGTCTGACGAGATCTGTCTCGCCAAGGATTTTTGAATTCGCAATACTTGGCTTTGTTTATTGCAAAAGCATACACATTTAAATGAACTGTTGACATGTTTGAAACTTTGGATTAATATCAATGTTATGTGAGCATACCATATCATGTAAGTTGTTTTAATTTGCTCATTATGTGGAATATATTACCAATTAAAGTGCCGCCCTGAGTGCGGGTGGCATCTTTACATGAATAAACGTGTAATCAGTTGCAACTCCCAGTTATCTGGAGGATTGCAACTAAGTGTCTGACTACCAGTACCACTCTGGAGACCCAGATTCAATCCCATGTTGAAGCTCAGGATTTTTCAAATTAGTGACATGAATAAGGCAATTCCATTGACCCTTCAAGCAACTGACGGGGACACCAACAATTAATACTACTTCTTTAACAAACTCGAGTAAGTGGCAATTCTTTAAATTATGTAAACAAATGACTACACAAAAAACTATCTAGACGGATATTAGTGCTGAGTAGCCTATTTTGATAATACGCTTGATGAAGTTTTTTACTATAACACAGTTAGGTTTACGAACCATATAACAGAACAGCTGTCACAATTAATTTCTTTTTGTGTCTTTTGATGAAATTCCATATTTTCCGAAACATGACAGCTTAAATATTAGCTATAGAAGTACTGTTAATAAATGTAATGTGGGTGTTCGTGAAACAAGGGAGGTAACAGAAATGATAAGGATGGGTACAGTATAAATCAGTTGAATATAAGTCACTATAATTTCTCGCACATCTTTAATATATTATTCGTGTTGTGGTTACATTCCTGCAATGTGTTCAGACTTATTTCATTGCTAATATCAAACACACAAACGATCGCTTCAAATTGTATTACAATGACACGTTTAATAAGGCGTCGACAACGACGAAATTATCTTCGTATTATCGGACGTGGGTTTCCGGTGCCCGTTTTCGTACACATGACAGAAAAGTGAAGTTGACAAGTGACAAGTTAATTTAGGTAGTCTTTTTTGGCATTAGATATATGAAATTGTAATGACGCGTGATTTTATGGTGTTTCAAACTGAACCGTATTGTTCAATAATATATGTTTTGAAAGATTTAGTTCTACATTTGCTGCGTTTAAGTGAAACGTACTCAAGAAAGTTCGCCCCAGGGGTTTTAGTAACATTGCGACCATTTTAATTTCCAGACTCCAATCATGCATTAGATTGATTTCTATTTCAGCTCATATATAAATGCTACAATAATTCAAATAATACCATTATTATAAGTTATTTTATACAGTTTAATCTTTTAAGATTGTATGTCCAATGATGTTTTTCCTTCTTTGGACAGGTTGGGTAAACGGACCCTTCCCAATAACCTTTGGATCCGTTCACAAAATGAAACAGATCCGTCCCATTTTCCGAAAAAAATACCAAAAATCCCAATCAAAATCAAGTAAACAATCCCCCAAAAAACCAACTTTACGTATGTCAAGACCATTTCAACTTGCGGCCCATTTGACCTCTCAATCTTTAACTGGTTTAAACATTAAACGTTACATTCGAACATTAAATACATGTATGTTATTGCGAAATATAAACAAGTCTGAATTTTCTTACGCTTCTGGCAATATTCGCCATAAGTCACAAAAGTAAGTATTACAGAAAAAAATTAAAGCCTAGTGAAGTAAAAAACAAATCCTTAAGCGATTTTGGCTCCGTAAAAAGTTCCGATTTTGTTTCATCCACCCATTCCCCTCAGTACACTGCAACAAAAACTCTTGACACACTTACTGCTCTGATAAGGCTATGCAGCCTGGGGTGTCTGGACTCTCATCAGCACAGAAAGGCGCCATGCTCATTTTTGATATTTTTAAAGCAGAAAAAAACAGAGAACGCTGTCTGTAACAATCTGTGTTCTGATAGCATGTTGTTGTTTGTGCAAGGCTGTGAACAAATGTTTATGTTGCGTTCCTGTGTCATATAAAGCTGACAAAAGTTAAACAAAGTCATTAAAATACCATTCTTCAATTTGTACAATTCACAACTTGATATTTCCCAATTGGAAGATTTTGTGACTCGTTTTTTTTTCTTCAAAATTGGTGGTTTCACGACACAAAAAAATCCTAAAAGCATGGGTACCAGACCCGTTCCCAAATGGGTGAAAAAAATCACTGATGTCTGAAGTGCTCATTAGAGTTGTGAGTCTGATGAGTAGGATACTAAGATAAGCTACCCTGATATTAAGTGAGCAGTACTCTAACTATGGATCAACTATTTTGTATTGGCTGTTGATTTTATTTTTTCTGAACATAATTGAAATTGCTTGTACATGAAAGGAAGCATAAGCTCTAATATGACACTTTCAAAGAAACTAATAGAAACAAAGATCGCCGTGGTGTAGTGGATATGGTGTCCGCCTAGCGATCGGGAGGTCACATGTTCAATCCCCACTGTGGGAGCGTTCTTTAGATCTCCCCCATAGACACCAAGGAAAATGGACTCGAGAGCGTTTCATATAAGCTTAGGCTTGTTATGCAATCGAGCTTAAATAAAAAGGTTTAAAAAAAAAAGAAAAGAAAAAAAGGAAACTAATATATATATTTTTTTAAAGGGGGGGTATTGGGATTTTTTTCCCACAATTTTAGTTGGGATCTGGTCTGTTTTCTTTGGGATTGGGTCCATTAAACTGCTTTTTTCTAAATAGCAGGAAAACCCCAGCATGCATTTTGGCATGCTGGTCACATTGAAGGAAGACGTGTATCAAACTTGAGATCAACAGATAAAAGGTTAAGGTCTTTGGGGCTTGTTACATAAAATTCATTATTAGATTGATTGTTATTTTGCTTCCATGAAACAACTGCATTGTTAAAATTGTACTGAATTTGTTGGCATAACTGTGTTTAAGATACGCAACACCATGGCTGACGTGAAGAAACTAGTGTTCTCCATAATAAGATTCCTGCAAGACCAGAGGACTAGCAACACACTAGAGGAAGAACAAGCTGAGAGTTTAGAAGGTAATATGAAACCAATATGATTTATGTGAAATCAAATGATCAATAAATGTTAATATCCAAAGTTTTGTATTATACGATATAAAAATTCCACAAATTTAAGGTCCAACGAATATGTCTGATTTTACAAATCCACAAACTTTCATATCAACGAAATTAAATGAATCAACTGTAATACCTTTTCATTAAGACATGGGAGGGCAGTAAATCACTCCTCAAAAATTACAAAAATATGTTTATTTAATCTCAACCAACAGTCAACTACTTTTTGAAGCAGGAGAAATAATAAGAAATTTCCAGTAAAATTTTTGTATATTTACAAATCAGCAGCTTACTTTAAATAATACTGACTGTATACATATTTAGTGGGAAATTCTGCTACTAAACTTGTTGGTCTTCTTTGGAAGTTGCAAGCACTGTTAGGTCTTCTTCACATACAGCTGTTGATTGTCCCCTACCAGTTTCACCGGAGGGGACTTATGGTTTTCGCTCTGTGTGTCTGTCTGTGAGTTTGTCACACTTTTATGGATCCTGTGATAACTTTAAAAGTTCTTAATATTTTTTCATGAAACTTGAAACATGGATAGATGGCAATATGCACATTATGCACATCATTTCATTTTGTTCCTACGTCAAAAATTCTGGTTGCTATGGCAACAAATAACAAAAAATCTGACAATGGTTGAGCCGGTAGGGGACATATATTGCTTGGCAATAGTCTTGTTAGATCTGTTAAAAGCCTAGTGGCTACCAGACAGTTGACGAAATAAGGCTGGGATTATGTAATTCTTAGTCGCACTTAAGTTTTACGTTTGCTACAGTCGCTGTGCCAAGGCCATCAAGTGTGATTATCCATTATTTTTATGCCCGCGGTAGGGTGGCATATAGCAGTTGAACTGTCCGTCAGTATGTCAGTCAGTATGTCAGTCTGTCCGAAAAAAAAATAATTTAACATTGGCCATAACTTTTGCAATATTGAAGATAGCAACTTGATATTTGGCATGCATGTGAATCTCATGAAGATGCACATTTTGAGTGGTGGAAGTTCAAGGTCAAGGATATTTTTCAAGGTCAAAGGTCAAAAAAAATAAATTAAAGCGGCGTTGTCATGAAGCTGCACATTTTGCGTGGTGGAATTTCAAGGTCAAGGTAATCCTTCAAGGTCAAAGGTTTAAAAAAATAAATATTTCAAAGCGGCGCAATAGGGGGCATTGTGTTTCTGACGAACACATCTCTTGTTTCTAATATTGTGGGAAAATAAATACTTTAGTGTATAGATTACTGCCAGGTGCAAACAAATTGGTTGAATACCTACAGTATGATTAAGCTATTTTGCTGTATCAAGCATTTTCAGCCTTTTAATAAAGAGGCAATAACTCTGCGTGAAATGTGTTCACCAGAAAAGGATAACATTTCAGACATATACTGTCAGAAAATATTGGAAATTTGAGAGGTCCAGTTGTATTTTTCACCCTTAGCTTGTTTAAACATCTTTTAGTTATACTAGTCTTATCTGACAACATTTCTGATAGTTTAAGGAGTCTGGAAATATAAAAAAGAAGTTTCTTTTTTTAATACAGCTTGTTTACTATCATTGCATTATTCTGTGGATTATTTTTCCAAGTTTAACTTTAATTTCAATGACAATATCATCATGTTGAAGAAATCTCTGGTAAAGGAGACTATCCAAGACACTGGCTAAGGGGTAGAAAATACCTGCATTAAGGCTTGTTAGTGTATTTATATTTGTATTGTTCAATGTTGACTTAACATGAACAGTGAATGTCTGTTTCTGTGTTAAAAGACCTTTTAGATTAAGTCTGGTCTGTACATCAAATTTTGTTATTTGTAAAAAACACTAAAATCATGTTAAAATTATCTGTCTAGTTCTATTACACTGTCATAAGACAGAATAGTTGTATGATATGATCATTAAATGAATTTCCATTATTTTTATCATCAGTGGCCATCCAGTGTTTAGAATCGTCTTACAGCATAGACTCCTCAGATGAGCAGACTGTCGCCAAGTACCATGTACAGAGGAACCTCCTAGATATATTTAACGCACAAATGAGTTTGGAGGTAATATAGCTATATCAGCCATAATGGATGTAAATCAATAGTTCAGCAGCTGGCTTGAATAGCGATGGTTGTAATTGTTCTACACGTAACAGAGGGCCTTAACAGCCATGTTTAGTAATTTTTCTACAGATGGCTTGAACAACCATGTTTATCAATTGCTCTACAGATGGCTTGAACAACCATGTTTATCAATTGTTCTACAGATGGCTTGAACAACCATGTTTATCAATTGTTCTACTGATGACTTGAACAACCATGTTTATCAATTGTTCTACTGATGACTTGAACAACCATGTTTATCAATTGTTCTACATTGGTTTGAACAGCCATGTTTATCAATTGTTCTACAGATGGTTTGAACAGCCATGTTTATCAATTGTTCTACATTGGTTTGAACAACCATGTTTATCAATTGTTCTACAGATGGTTTGAACAACCATGTTTATCAATTGTTCTACAGATGGCTTGAACAACCATGTTTATCAATTGTTCTGCAGATGGCTTGAACAACCATGGTTATCAATTGTTCTACAGATGGCTTGAACAACCATGTTTATCAATTGTTCTGCTGATGACTTGAACAACCATGTTTATCAATTGTTCTACATTGGTTTGAACAGCCATGTTTATCAATTGTTCTACAGATGGTTTGAACAACCATGTTTATCAATTGTTCTACAGATGGTTTGAACAACCATGTTTATCAATTGATCTGCAGATGGCTTGAACAACCATGTTATCAATTGTTCTGCAGATAGCTTGAACAGCCATGTTTATCAGTTGTTCTACAGATGGCTTGAACAACCATGTTAATCAATTGTTCTGCAGATGGCTTGAACAACCATGTTATCAATTGTTCTAAAAATGGCTTGAACAACCATGTTTATCAATTGTTCTGCAGATGGCTTGAACAACCATGTTATCAATTGTTCTACAGATGGCTTGAACAACCATGTTTATCAATTGTTCTACAAATGCAGAGATCGGGATAAAGATGCGCAGTGCGTTTTTTCCCATTAAAACGAAAAACTGCGCATCATTTCCGTAATTCAATGCGCACCATTACGCAATGCTATGCCCGTTGCATAAATCTTATCCATTTATAAAAAAAATTACTCTTACACAAATTATTTGTTTGCTTACTCGACTTCATGATCGTTCATGAAAAACAATCCAGGGCGTTGTCACGGTAATGTTTGCTAAAATTGTTGTTGTCATGAAAACTCTTTGATGTACAATGCAAAACATCTTATTTGAACCGACGCAAATTAATTAAATAATATTTTTCAACTTCGCTTTAGCTTTATTTTGATCATTTAATCCAAAGTTTAATGTTAGCAAGCGTTTTTTTTAATGGAATTGTAAACATAGAGTCAATTAAAGTCTTTCAAAAATTTGCACTCTGTGAATTGGCAGTTTGACGTATTCAAAAGAAAGCTGCTTCCGGTGTGAAGCAATAGAGTGACAAATTTATAGCCAAAAAAATTGGCTTCCTTTGTCTAGCAATCAACATGCGGAACCAATTGTGTGTTTGTTCCTCAATGACAATTGTCCAATTTAATAATAGCACGTGCATAGCTCTGCCTTCGAATCTTTTGCAGAGAACGGAAGTGGATATTAACAGATAATTGAGCAAGTGTTTTACACAAGTTGAGTTCCAATTTGTAGAAATTACTCAGCCCTAAGTATTAAAACTACAAATACATTCATCAATGATTTTCCGAGATATACTGATTAGTTCCGATTTTCAAACTTTCTGTACAGTTCCTAACTATGCCTATGGCGTACGCCCGTGTTTGCAAAATTCCTCAACACATATATCATAAATAATGGCAGTGTTTTATTGGATTATTTATACTAATTGTCATATTGCAACATACATGTAATATTATTAACCATGTTTTCCGAAGGAAAAAACTGGTTATTAGATTGGCGAATGCGGGCGGGCTGGCGGGCGGGCGGAACAAGCTTGTCCGGGCCATACTTTTGTCGTTCATTGTGAGATTTTAAAATCATTTGGCACATTTGTTAACCATCATTAGACGGTGTGTCGCGCGAAAGAATAACGTCGATATCTCAAAGGTCAAGGTCACACTTTGAGTTCAAAGGTAAAAAATGGCCATAAATGAGCTTGTCTGGGCCATAACTATGTCATTTATTGTGAGATTTTAAAATCATTTGGCACATTTGTTCACCATCATGGGACGGTGCGTCGCATGAAAGAATCACGTCGATATCTCCAATGTCAAGGTTGCCACGACTAAAAATATATTAATTTTCAAACAAACTTACAAAGGGGGTTAATTTTGTTTGTTCATTTCAAAAGTTCAGTTTGAGTTGTCTCCCTTTATCAGATTTTTTTTCACAATGAAAACCTGGTTTTGTGACAATTTTGTCCCTTGTTTTTATTAGCTCACCTGAGCACAACGTGCTCATGGTGAGCTTTTGTGATCGTCTTTTGTGCGTCATGCGTCGTCAACATTTTGCCTTGTGAACGCTCTAGTCTACTATAATATCGGATTTGTTTAATATAATTAACATGTTAAACAATATAGTTGCGTCACAGACTTGGAAATAAATTTGATGGGGTCACAATTTTACTGACACTGATTTTCCTATTGTCTGTAATTTTTACTCGAAATAAATATTGAGAAATGCCCATTCATAATTGCAAAGAGCCCATTCAACTTTGTAAGTGCCCATTGTTGTTTTCATATATGGGGCAGTAATCCCATCAGAGAAAAAATATCCCGATCTCTGCAAATGGCTTGAGCAGCCATTTTTATTAATTATTTCACAGGATTTTTAAATGACATTTTTCTCGGAATTGCTTTTTTTTTAATATACTTGTAATAATATTAACGGATAATGTTTCTTTCAAGTAACAAACATGGTGAACAAATGCATTTAAATATTAGTAACAATCAACACTACTGATAAATATGTAAAACAGCATATATTTTAAACTTGTCAGATGCAGTTGTTAATATGTTCATTATTTTACAAGTATTACCTGGTTAGCTGGGTGTTTTCGGAGAAAACCTTAGGTATTGTCATAGCCAGCTCGTCGTCCGCCGTCTGACGTCCGCCGTCCGTGTCGTGCTAAAACCTTAAAGTCTCTGTAACGCTCAAAATCAACGAAAATTTCGTTAAGTATTTCGTAAAATAAAGTTAACACCTTAACAATCTAAGTGTTCCTTATAGCAAAAGCCAAAATTTCAACGCTAGATGTGGTATAATTACATAGATTTTTGTAGATACAAAATGCTCGTTTTTATTTATTGTGGCCACAATTAATTCCCACAAATATATCTATTCATACGACACACAAACACCATTTTAGTGCTCATGTGTCGTATGAATAGATATGCAAAACAATAATAAAAACGAGCATTTTGTATCTACAAACATCTATTTTACCAGACCACATCTGACGTTGAAATTTCGGCAATTGCCATAAGGAACACTGATTTTTAATTGGTTAAGTTTATTTTACGAACAATTGTACGAAATTTTCGTTGATTTTGAATAGTAATGTTACTTTAACATTGGCTCTAAAATCAAAGTGCTCCACCTACAACTTTGAAACTTCATATGTAGATGCACCTTGATAAGTTCTACATGCCACACCCATTTTGTGGTCACTTAAGTCAAAGGTCAAGGTCACTGTGACCTCTAAATAAAAAATAAAAAAAATTCTGACAAGCTTCCATTTATTCAAAACTGCACCCGTAGCCGAGAGTGGCACCTGTTATGCGGTGCTCTTGTTTTATTAGCACGCTCACAACTAAATTTACAGAGCATGTTTTGCAAATCAGTATGTGCTTAGAAGCCTTAGCTACGCTTAGAACCGTAACTCACTATGCTAGGAATGATTGCAGCTGCCTGTCTGCACTGCAGACGACGAATGCTTTGGAGTGTCTGCATCTACTACTGCAGTGAGTGTATTTACCAGCTTGTAAGACGACATTGGCTAGTCTAGTGTTTATCATTGAAATCTGTACGTATTGGCTGCTTTCAGGGAAAACGGGGCTTTATGCATGTCAAATAAGATTAGCCTGTGCACACTGATTAGCCTGTGCAATGCGCACAAGCTAATCAAGGATGACAACAGCGAACAACTTCAGTGCCTTCAGCGCTTTGATTTTATTCTCATTTTAGTCTGAAATTTTAAGTCTCGGGATTGAATCTGAAGAAATATTATAAAGATGTTATAAATTATTTATGTATATCAACACTTCAAAGTATGGCATTGGTGTCTGAATATGATAAAAAAAAGAAACTGAATTTTAGCGCAATACAAATGCAAATTAATTATCTGATTTTAATATATTATAGTGAGTATGTTATTATCCCCGCGCTTTTCGAAAAGTGTGGGGATTATGTGGTTATCTACATGTATGCCGTCTGTATGTCCGTCCATCCTGGCCACTAGGGCTTGATGCTTACTTCTATAGATTGGTGTCCACAGGGAACCCTGCCTATTCAAATTAGAGAAAATCCTGCGAAAAACTGGTGTCACTCACCAAAATTTGCGGGTCTCGGGTTCCCGGGACACTGTTAGTGTCGAGGCCTGGCCACTATCTCCACCTACACTATTAGCACAAGTTATTGGGTTTGGGGTGGGGCCGGGTCAGAGATTTTCACTCATTTTACTAACAACATGGGGCGTGGGGATACACATTGGCCTCTGCTGCGCCATTTCTAGTTTATAATGCAGTGAGGATAAACTGGCAAACCATTGACCTCCCTTCCTACATTCATACCCATTTTTTATGCAGACAAACATTAATTCCTCTGGTATTTTCACAGTCCAAACATTCGTTCCGTTTGTTCTGATAAATATTAGTGTAGGAAGTTCTAACCATTGTTGGTAGAAACCAATGTCTACACACCTAAGCTGGAGTATGCATGTGGTTTAAGGCTGATGCAGATTTCACTGAGCTATCTCTACATGAAGCAACACCTGAAGAGAAAGAAGAGGCAGAAATTCTTAAAAACAAAGGTATGCAATTACAAAATTTCAGTTTTGTGTATTTTTACGTTACCTTTCTTTCACTAAACCACTTTATAATTGATGTATAATTATTTGGTGGCATGAAGCCAATGCCTTGTCAGTCTGTTTGTGCTTAATTCTGGTGGATACTCTAACCCCATAATTTATCAGTCAATTTTTAGCTCGGCGTTTTCGGAAAAACACCGCGATATTGTCATAGCCAGCTCGTTGTGTCGTTCGCTGTCCGCGTCGTGCTAAAACCTGAACATTTTGTTAAGGTTTTGAAGATTGGCTCTACAATCAAAGTGCTTCCACCTACAACTTTGATGCTTCATATGTACATGCACCTTGATGACTTTTACACGACACACCCATTTTTGTGTCACTTGGTCAAAGGTCAAGGTCACTGTGACCTTTAATTATTATTTTTTAAATCTGACAAGCTTTCATGTATTCAAAATTGCACCCGTAGCCGAGTGTGGCATTTGTTATGCGGTGCTCTTGTTTAATAACTTGCCACAAATATGCATTAAAAAAAATGTCCGATTGTGATAATTGATAATGTTCATCTGATAATTGATAATGTTCATGTGCTAATTGAGGATGTTTGTTATCTATTTACAAATGTAAGAGTGTAACAAATAGCTGTTTTATATTACGTCTGGCGATGAAGTAAACAATAAATATTTTGTTCCATTATTATTATATTAAACCTTTATATTTTTGCAGACATAAATGTAAGGTGATATTTGTTGACACATAAACTCTTTTTAGCTCGACGACTATTATACACTTCAACACCGTTATTTCGAAGTCGTCAGACCGTTAAAAAAAATTTCGGATTAACGATAATTCGAAATAAACATTTGACAGAAGCCTTTTGTATTCTGTAAAAATAAAACGTTGTGGAGTTCGCATGGTTTGGTTACACGCTTACTTAAAAACGTAAACAAGTCAGATAGCAATAGATTTCTACTTGTAACAAACGGAGGAATAAAACGATTCTTTTTTTTGTTTTTATTTTTCTCTAATTACAGAACATATATAATATAACGAATATCACAAATTATCAGACATGCATACATATGAATACATTTTCGGAAATGAATTAACATTTGTTTGAAATAATATGCGATGTCTCTTTGAACACCAGCGTTCGCGCAGGCGACAAAGGTATAATTATCGGCTTTTGACGCGCCACGACAAAGGTGTGAAATTACGCAAAGTATTTTGCAGTTTTGACTTCGGATTAAAGATTAATAATTAGGTGTGAATTATAGTGTATGGACCTACAGAATCACTGGGCATTAACGATTTCTTCGGTTTAATGAAGTTCGGATTAACAATGAAATTTTACATTAAACAAAGAAGAACCAAAATCGGAACCCGAAAAATACTTCGAAATAACGGTTACTTTGGATTATCGGTGTTGGAAATAACGGTGTTGAAGTGTATATGAAATATATATAGTGGAGCTATCCTACTCACCCCGGTGTTTCCGTTTCCGTGCAAATGTTAAAGTTTTCGTACTACCCCAAATATTTCCCTTGACATATTGCTTTCATATTTTGCATACTTGTTTACCATCATGACCCCCACCTATAAACAAGAGCAGACAACTGTAGCAAGAATTTTGACAGAATTATTGCCCCTTTTATACTTAGTATATGCAAATTATTGATAAATCTATGTTAAAGTTTGCGTACTACCCCAAATATTTCCTGTGTTCCTTGACATATTGCTTTCATATTTTGCATACTTCGTCTTGTTTACCAACATGACCCAACCTATAAACAAGAGCAGATAACTGTATCAAGCATTTTGACAGAATTATGGCCCCTTTAATACTTAGATAATTGAACATTTTGCTTTAATTGCCATAACTTTTTATTAATGATCAGATTTTATTAAAACTTTGACAAAACAACACTTACCTGAATACCACAATGGATTCCACCCAAACAAAACTCCACGCCCCAACCCAGAATCCCTGCCCCCCCACCTCCCCCCCCCCATATTTTTTTTTCGTTTTTAGTTTATTTTTGAAAGATCATCTTGTAAATGACCACATCCCACATTATACCCCCCTCTCACCCCTCCCCTACCCCCCCCCCCCCCAAAAAAAAAAAAATTATAATTTTTGTTTCACTTTTTTGTTGTTGAAAGATCGTCTTATAAATTATTGAATATGATCAATTTCCCCATGATGGCTTACGTTATACTGTCAAGCACTCAAATAGTCGAGCGCGCTGTCCTCTGACAGCTCTTGTTTACCTTTATTATTGAAATAAGTTTCTATTTCTTAGTATCTTCTTTCAGGGAACGATTTTATGAAGTCAGAAAAGTTTTCAGATGCCATTGAGTCCTATTCACAGGCATTGAAATTGGACAACAAAAATGCAGTATATTATTGTAATAGGTAGGTGCTGATGTATTTGGAAAAATTTAGTTACATCCGTTCTAGATAAAATGTGCTTTATATATTCCATTATAATTTCTATGCTCCCCCAAAAAATTTTGGGGGGAGCATATAGTCGCCGCTTCGTCTGTCCGTCCGTCCGTCCTTTCCTGGTGTCTGTGTGTCCGTCCGTTCGTCCTTTCCTGGTGTCTGTGTGTCCGTCCGTGCGTTATTGCCCTTTAAAATTTTCCATTAACTGTACATATAGTGCAATTCTTGTCCGGGCTATTTCTCAGCAACTAATGACCGGAATTCAATGAAACTTTATGGGAAGCTTCACTACCAAGAGGAGATGTGCATATTATTAGTGGGTTCTGGTCGGATGATTTTTCACAGAGTTATGGCCCTTTGAAATTTTATATAAAGATATTCTTGTCCCCCCAACTACTGTGCCCTCAAGACGTTTCCTTTTATCTTAATATATAGTGCAATATTGTGACAAAAAAAACCTTTGAGGAGCATCACCCGTCTCTGACGGTTTCATGTTTTGTTATGACCCCTGAAGGAGGGCATATAATGATCGGACCGTCCATCTGTCCTCCTGTCCTTCCATCACACTTTTCGTTTATGTTTCTAAATATGCTCATAACTTCTATGTCCCTTGAGATAGAACCTTCATAT
Organism: Dreissena polymorpha; assembly: GCF_020536995.1. NCBI lineage: Eukaryota > Metazoa > Mollusca > Bivalvia > Myida > Dreissenidae > Dreissena > Dreissena polymorpha. The sequence continues at coordinate 3,527,007 of NC_068370.1, read as the reverse complement.
TTGGTATGCATGTGTATATGGACAAGGCCTTCCCATACACTTAAACAAATTTACCCCTGTGACCTTGACCTTGAACTTAGGGTCCGCGTTTAGGTTTCAAATCTGCGTTTTGGTTTCGAAAAATGCTCATAACTTCTATGTCCCTTGAGATATAACCTTCATATTTATTATGCATGTGTATATGGACAAGGCCTTCCCATACACACAAAAATTTTGGCCCCTGTGACCTTGACCTTGAACTTAGGGTCCACATTTAGGTTTCAAAATCTGCATTTGGGTTTTGAAAAATGCTCATAACTTCTATGTCCCTTGAGAAATAACCTTCATATTTGGTATGCATGTGTATATGGACAAGGCCTTTCCATACGCACACAAATGTTGACTCCTGTGATATTGACCTTGAACTAAGGGTTTAGGTTTAGGTTTCAAAATCTGCGTTTAGGTTTTGAAAAATGCTATAACTTATATCAGAGTGTTTATATGGGGCATATGTTATCCTATGGTGACAGCTCTTGTCTAAACCTCTATTGTAAGGAGACGCTTTTCTGCAGTATTCCTTGACACTCAGTAACGGTTCTTCCAAGCAAACAGTCCCAAAAATCCTTTCATAAGATTTTACAAAAAATTCATGGTAATATGGTTATAATTAGTTTTACAAAATTGGTACAAAAATCCAGAAACTGTAATTGTTTTTGATATTGCTGAATTACTGGTAAGCACATAAAACAATATGAGGCTTGGATTCATGTTTCTCATTAAATATGGTTTTGCAAAATATTCTGTGTACTGCATTTGAAGAAAAGTAATTTATTTTCAGAGCTGCTGCCTATAGTAAAATCAGCAAGCATAAGAGTGCAATAGAAGACTGCCAGAGGGCCCTCACTATTGACCCACTATATAGTAAAGCATATGGAAGGATGGGGTAGGTATACCGTAAAGTGTAGAGATGATGTAAAAATAGGGCACTAATTTGTTCTTTGAAATCGTACTGAAATTTTGTTACAAACTAATGTCATATAATTTGCATATTGGTTACCATTGAGTAACACAGTAACAAAGCTAAGGTATAAGCCATATGTTTTGTTTAAATATTAAATATTTACAAATGTGTGTGTGTGTGCTTTTTAATGAAAATAACTTTCTTTTGAGTGTAGTTAAATTGTAGAATGTTCAAGTTAATCTATGGGCAGTTACCAAATGCAAACTTCATGACACAAAATTTAACCATTTTCAAAATAACATTTACTAATTACTTTACAGCTATTTAATATTTTAAATAACCTAAATGTGAGTGATAATTTACTTTTGCAATGCAATAAGCCTTCAGGACACATTCAATTAAAAAAGTAATGAACATGTAGCTCAAGCCCTGGAGATAGCTACATTGTATATTAGCAGGAAATAAGTGAGTTATTGAGGTATTATTTACATAGTAGAAAGTCATTTGAATAAATATATTGTGTGTACATGTATACAGATGGTCCATTTAAGCTTGACTATTCGTCAAGTAGCCTTATTCTATACTACTCACTTTATGTCCATATAATAATGTTGTCATCTGAATAACACAATTATTCAGGTTTGTGTGCAACGTCTCCATATCACTGTTTCTTCTACATGTATTCAAATACAACGTCACGCATGTGTTATGAGTCAGTGTGTGAGTTCACTGACAAAGGCCCATAACTCAGACCTGCAGAATTATGACCCTTTTTTGTGATTATCACCTGTTGTACCTGCACAATGAGGCCTTGCTGATGATTTCCGGTTGAACCTGTACGGTATTGTGGGACTTCTTTTGTCTGTGGAAAGATTACAGATTAGCATGATTGATGATAGCTATTATCCCCCGCCATAGGCGGAGGGATATTGTTTTGGCATTGCACGTCCATCCGTCTGTCCGTCTTTCCGTCCGTCTTTCTGTCCGGCACTTTTGTGTCCGGCGCCATATCTTGGAAGTGCTTTGGCTGATTTCATTGAAACTTGGTATGAGTATATACCAGTATATGGATAAGAGAATGATGCATGCCAAATGGCATTGTACACCATCGGATTATAACGGAGTTATGGCCCTTTGTATCTTGAAAAAAAAGCTTTTTTGTAAGTCTGGAGCCATATCTTGGAAGTGCTTTGACGGATTTCATTGAAACTTGGTATGAGTATATATATGGATAAGAGGATGATGCACTTTGGCGTTGTCCATCCATCCGGAAAACTTTTGTGTCCAGAAGTATAATGGCGGGGATATCAACTCAGCGAATTTGCTTGTGTGTTTAAGGTAGCGCACCCCTAATGGGCACATCTCCAAATATAATTTAATTAATTGTTTTCCTAATCAGCATCATTTCACTGAACTACATGCAAATTTGTAGGTAGGCTTTCCATGCTTTAAAAAAAATAGACAGATTTTTTCAAAACCACCCTCACGCTCGGCTTTTGTCCAGTATATTTTTCACCCCTGGGGTATATAAAAGTTCCATAATTCATTCAAATTTCCAAATATGGGCATGCAGTTGGTGTGTACAGATACAGTAAAGGTGTTTAACATTTAAACAAGATGAAATAAGTATTATTTTACAGACATTTATTTTTTACAAATTTTTATCTTTGGAATAGCGCCATGAAATGTTAGTGATTTCAGCCAAGTAAAAATTTGGTCGGTTAAAAACAAGTGTCATAAAATTCAAAATAGTATCATTTAAGGTATATTTTAAACTAATTTTTTATAGAAACACTATATACAGCAAAAATACCAAGAAATAGACAGATTTACCGTTTACTTTTTGAAATAAAAATAAAAATGCAACATGCATCATTCGTATTTTCAGCAGTAAATTACCCAATTTAGCCATAATAATGTTTTAATTTTAAAAATTGAAGGATGTGCATACAATTTTCAACATATTTAACAATAAACAAAGCTTATATGCTATATTAAATGAAATTACGTTAGAAAAGAAATAAAATGCTTAGCAAAAAGTATGTAATGTTGGCAGGATTAGAACTTGCGCGGGAAGATCCCAAAAGATTTCTAGTCCATTGCCTAAACCACTCGGCCACGACAACTTCACATCAGTGCAACCTTAAATTAAATATCCATAAGTAAACAGGTAAAAAGGCTCGTCGATCTTTGAAGAAATCGCGAAATCGTATTTTTCAGATGATAATTGGATTAAAGTCAATACTTATAGTGAAAATAATGTATTCTAAATGAATTAGGTAAACACATATTAAAATTCGAAGTTTGAAAAAAATAAAATGCATCTCTTGGAAATAACCGATCATTGAAGATCGGCAATGATCGTAAAATAAATCGCGGGAAATCATTAGAGGTGCGCTACCTTAAGTGCAGTATATCACAGCTGATTGCCTGTTGTACATGTACAGGGTGCCTTATTGTCTGTGTTATGTGTACAGGATAGCGTACACAGCCCTGGAGGACCATGAGAGTGCCTTTGAGTGCTACAGGAAGGCCCTGGAGTTGGACCCTGACAACCAGAGCTACCAGAACAACCTTGAGATAGCCGAACAGAAGCTGCAGGAGTCCGCTGCTAATGTGAGGGTCCAGTATAAATACATGGGCTTAACTCTTTCAGTGCTGAAACCGAATTTTTGAAGGCTTTTGCAAACAGTTTGGATCCAGATGAGACACCACAAAAAGTGGTGTCTCATCAGGATCCAAACTGTTTGCTATTCTGATAGTATTCTTTGAAAAAAATCAAAGAAAATGCTAATTTTAGAAAGTCAGAAGACAACATTTTAGCAGACGACAAATTTCCCAGCATGCAAAGGGTTAATGCATGTGCGTAAAGTGTCATCCCACAGACTTATTAGGGACAACACTTTTCTTCCTATACTAGATTTTCCCCTAAGAAAAGACTTTCTTTAAATGAAAATTGCCCTAAATACAGCAAGTATCATCCATGATTAGCCTGGACTACACAGGCTAATATTTGATGACACTTTACGCACTTGCTTAGCCCTGTTTTCCCAGAACAAGTCTCTTACGTCCATGGCCCAGATTCCGGTCATGTAGTTGGGTTGAATGAAAGAAAACTTGTGCAATTAATTAAACGTGCCTGGAATGCCAGGGATTGGGGCACTGCTCAACCACCTAGTTATGATATTTAGGCATAGCTGTGTTTAAGCTATCACTGTTCTGTCTATTGCAGGCTGGTTTTGGTATGGGTCTAGGTGGAGGCATGCCTGGAATGCCAGGGATTGGGGCACTGCTCAACAACCCAGCTATGATGCAGATGGTCAGTAAACAGTTATCAACCTTGCTATGTTACAAAGAAAACCGTTAAAAATGCATGTAAATGAGTAAATTACCGGTAAACAATGAACAGTTCTTGCATGAATTCAACTGTTCCTAGATGAGATTGTATCTGTGCCTCAAACCAGTGGCAATATTAGATAAAGCACTTTTGATTGGTTGGTTAGACTGTTTCTATATGAAATTGATAATATGAAAAAAAGAAATCAAATGAATATCAAATACATACAACAGCTTCAGATTGTTCAGGGGTGACTAGTGATTCAAATAATAAAGTGGATCAAATAAAATACCCAACACTTAACAAAGTGATTTATTAATAAGAGGCACTCTTATTATGTGTCCTAAGTTATTTCACTGGCTCTTGACATCGGAGAAAACCTTGGATGAAGTGCTGTATGAAATTATGTGTTTATTATATGATGCTGTAATGCGAAAATAGAGTCTTTTACCATTTGGGACCAGAGTAGCTCCAGCCAATCCAGCCCATCCTGTGCATCTTTGCAATCTGGTCAAGAGTTACCCTTACCATTAATGAGACCAAGAAATGTGTCGTGACTAAGTCTATAGCGTACAGCGTAGCTTCTGACCAGACCAATGCCGAGACGGGTCAGACGCTACCCTGGACGCTTATGGCAGGCATAAGACCTTTTTTTGCATGAAGTGACTCATTTATAACTTTTCTTACCATGTTAACTTATGAATAATTTCTGATTGCTTTTATATGAGTATTTTGATGCCGTATCTGCATTTATTTAAAATTAATTATAATTTTATAATCTTTTAATATTTGCAAGCACTGTGAATGCTGCTTGTTTATGATTTGCTAATTCATGCACAAAATAGTTTGCATTAAATTTGTTTTAAGATTATTTTTTGTTCTTTTTTAGGCCCAGCAAATGATGTCAAACCCAGAAATGCAGAATATGTAAGACTTTATTACATTATGATGAATTATATTTGTCTTCATTACACAGCTTTGATAATCGTTTTGTGTGCTCCCTATTCCAGTTATTAAGGAAGGAGCATATTGATTTGTCCATGTGATTTGTTTCAACTGTAACTCAAAAAGTACTAACAGAGAAGAAACCTTTTTTAGCATTTTGATCAGCATGTTAAGCTTGTATGCCTGGATAGTTCCGTGCAGAGTTGTCAGAGATTGCCAGAGTAACCAACCTTGTTTTAACAAAATTTAACATTTTTTTGCATTTTGTGTCATGTAAATCAAAATTAATTTGATATAATTGATAGAGAGATGTTACTTCATAGCCATATCTAAACAGTATTAAAACGACTAATGAAGAGTTTTAAAATATCTAACAAATGAAACGAATTTGAACCTTTTGAGATCTTTTTGCATCATGCATCAGCCTAAACAAATTGCCTTGATAATTATAATAATTATAATAATTGACCGAAATAAATAGGTTTAAACTAAACATTGCTTGAGGTTGTCTCTGTCTAAGCTAGTTAGACTCACAAGATTTTGGAAAATGATTCATGGGAAGATCAAGTACTTGGTGGCTTAACACATTTCAAATACTGAGATTTTTTATTGAACTCCTAGCATCTCGTTGTACTTTCAATAGGATGGCCAACATGATGCAGGGCATGAGTCAAGGAGGCCAGGGCGGTGATTTCAACTCCATACTGCAGATGTAAGTAGAGCCAAGATGTGTGTTGCTAGATTTCTAAACATTAGGGATATTCTGTGTTTAGCTGTCTATCAAACAGCCTGGTCTTATTCCATATGGGGCCGGCGTAGCTCCTGACAAGAATGGGCAATTGCTTCTCTACCTCAGTATCTGCTATACTTTTTTGTGTTGAAAAAACAAATATTATCTGAGTAAGATTGTCACAGATTTAGCATTATATGAAAGATAAACTAAATGTGTGGAGCAATCTAATATTTGTACTGGCAAATTATGAGAATTAGATAAACTTGGGAAACTGCATCTTTGCAAAAGTTACAAAAATCAGTTTATGATCCTTACAGGATAGGATTTATGGTATCCAAACAATTTTTGGGGCAGCATTATTATATTCACTGCATTGTTTTTTTTTGCTATGCAGTGGATGGCTTTCAGTTACTACTATTGGGGATGGGATGCTTAAATAAGAAGTGGACTTATATTTAATTTTATAATACTCCTTTAAACATGTCTTTACAATGAGGTTTTAATGGTATTCATTTGACTTGTTAGTCCTCCAAACCATTCTGTTTTAACCACAAATAAAATGTGTTTTTGATGAAGCTGTTTTTCATTTACCCAAGGTTCCAACCAGTAGGCCCGAATTAATTATGTATTTTCATATGAAGTAAGGTGAGGCCAGTGTAGGGAAGGCCAATTATTTAATATTTTATTGGCAACTTTTAGCAAGGCTGTTTTCGGAGAAAACCCGAGCTATTGTCATTGCCAGCTCGTCTTCCGCCGTCCGCCAAAGGCGTCGTGATAAAACCTTAGCATTGGCCATAACTTTTTAAGTATTGAAGATAGCACCTTGATATTTGGCATGCATGTGTATCTCATGGAGCTGCACATTTTGAGTGGTATAATTTCAAGGTGAACATCATCCTTCAAGGTGTAGGGTAAAAAAAACAAAGTCAAGAGAAGTAATAAGCTTTAAATGGACATAGTTATCTGACCTGCCCACGTATATATTTTTAACCAGGTTTTTCGAAAAAAAAACAACTGGTTATTAGATTGGCGAATGTCGGCAGGCGGGCGGGCTGGCTGGCTGGCAGGCAGGCGAAACACGCTTGTTCGGACCATAACTCTGTCTTTCATTGTCAGATTTTAAAATCATTTGGCACATTTGTTCACCATCATTAGACGGTGTTTCACGCGAAAGAATTACGTCGATATCTCCAAGGTCAAGGTCACAATTGGAGTTTGAAGGTCAAAAATGGCCATAAATGAGCTTGTCTGGGCCATAACTTTGCCGTTCATTGTCAGATTTTATAATAATTTGGCACATTTGTTCACCATCATTAGACGGTGTGTCAAGCAAAAGAATAACGTCGATATCTCCTAGGTCAAGGTCACAATTTGAGTTTGAAGGTCAAAAATGGCCATAAATGAGCTTGTCTGGGCCATTACTTCGTGATTTATTGTGAGATTTTAAAATCATTTGGCACATTTGTTCACCATTATTAGACAGTATGTCGTGTGAAAGAATCAAGTCGATATCTCCAAGGTCAAGGTCACAATTTGAGTTTGAAGGTCAAAAATGGCCATAAATGAGCTTGTTTGGGCCATTTCTATTATTCATTGTGACATTTTAAAATCATTTGGCAAATTTGTTCACCATTATTGGACGGTGTGTCACGCGAAAGAATTATGTCAATATCTCCAAGGTCAAGGTCGTCACAACTAAAAATAGATTGATTTTGAAACAACTATGTTACTATGAACAATCAGTAACAATGCACATTTTGATTTTGAGTTGTTTCTATCAGACTTTTTTATCCCCCCCCCCCCTTCGAAGAAGAGGGGGTATATTGTTTTGCACATGTTGGTCGGTCCATCGGTCGGTCCTTCAGTCGGTCCACCAAATGGTTTCCGGATTATAACTCAAGAAAGTTCAGGCCTAGGATCATGAAACTTCATAGGTACATTAATCATGACTGGCATATGATCCCTTTTGATTTTCAGGTCACTAGGTCAAAGGTCAAGGTCACAGTGACTTGAAACAGTAAAATGGTTTCCGGATGATAACTCAAGAACGCTTAGGCCTAGAATCATGAAACTTCATAGGTACATTGATCATGACTGGCAGATGACCCCATATGATTTTCAGGTCACTGGGTCAAAGGTCAAGGTCACAGTGACTCGAAACAGTAAAATGGTTTCCTGATGATAACTCAAGAATGCTTACACCTGGGATCATGAAACTACATAGGTTCATTGATCATGACTGGCAGATGACCCCTATCGATTTTCAGGTCACTAGGTCAAAGGCCAAGGTCACAGTGACTCGAAACAGTAAATGGTTTTCGGATGATATTTCAAGAATGCTTATGTCAAGGATCATGAAACTTCATTGGTAGATTGATCATGACTGGCAGATGACCCGTATCAATTTTCAGGTCACTAGGTCAAAGGTCAAGGTCACAGTGACTTGAAACAGTAAAATGGTTTCCGGATGATAACTAAAGAATGACTATGCCTAGGATCATGAAACTTCATAGGTACATTGATTATGACTGGCAGATGACCCCTATTGATTTTCAGGTCACTAGGTCAAAGGTCAAGGTTGCAGTGACAAAAAACGTATTCACACAATGGATTCCACTACAACTGACAGCCCATATGGGGGGAATGCATGTTTTACAACAGCCCTTGTTTTCTAATTGAAATCAAGGTCAATTTTACACAAGGAGGTTTACAATACACATTTTGAATTGTCTTCCTTTATCAGATTTTTTTCAACTGAAAACCTGGTTTTGTGACAATTTTGTCCCTTGTCAAATAAATCAAAGCCGCGCAGGAGGCCGCATTGTGTTTCTGACAAACACATTGTGGTAAAAGGTCAAATGATTGATTTGTTAAAGTTTTTTTTTTATGATATAATTATAATTTCTTTGGTGTTGATTACATACCTGTGGACTTATGTCCATAGATACATGATCAACTCTGGCTACGATCTCTTTTAAACCACAGGCCTTGGTTGTCAGTGATGTCTGACATTGTCATAATTGACTGTGAGACCATCCCCACCCCCCCCCCCCCCACCCACCCCCGGTTGGATTGGACAAAATTCAAGGGAAGAAATAAACTTTAAAGGGAGATGATTTCTATACCTGCAAAATGATAAATAGAAATGTTATTGCAATGCGGCGCAGTAGGGGGTATTGTGTTTCTGACAAACACATCTCTTGCTGGGTCACTAGGTCAAAGGTCAAGATCACTGTGACCTCTAAAAAAAATAATTCTGACAAGCTTCCGCAGCCGAGTGTGGCACCCTTTATGCGGTGCTCTTGTTTATAAATCCCATGTCTCTGACTGATGTATGTAGAAATGTCCACGTTTCAAAAATAATAACATAAGGCCACACACATGATATCTCTCACTCAGGGGTCAGCAGATGGCTCAGCAGATGCAGGCACAGAACCCAGAGCTGGTCAACCAGCTACGAGAGCAGATGGGCCGACCACCCAATCCTCCAGGGGATGGGGACCAACCACCTGCATCCGGTAGGTAGCCGGTGGGTATCTTGCTTCTTGCAGAAGCATTTATCTCTTTTGATAGTTATTCAAAAGTTGATTAATACCAAACCCATGTTTAATTGCTGCATTATATATTATGAAATATTTATAGTGGATCTATCTTACTCAGGTCGGCGTTAGGGTTCCCGTTCCCGTTAGCGTGCAAATGTTAAAGTTTGCGTACCACCGCAAATGTTTTAATTGTCCCTTGACATATTGCTTTAATATTTTGCATACTTCTTTGCCAACATGACCCTAATCTATAAACAATAGCAGACAACTGTATCAAGCATTTTGTAAGAATTATGGCCCTTTTTTCACTTACAATATGCATATTATTGATAAATCTATGTTAAAGTTTGCGTACCACCTCAAATATTTTCATGGTCCCTTGACATATTGCTTTCATATTTGGCAAACTTCTTTACCAACATGACCCCAATCTATAAACAAGAGCAGACAACTGTATCAAGCATTTTGTAGGAATTATGGCCCTTTTTTTAACTTATAATATGCATATTTCTTTAGTTACATTGCCATAACTTCTTTATTAATGATTCCATCCAAACAATACACCACGCCCCAACCCAGAATCCCTGCTACCCCCCCCCCCCAAAAAAAAATATATATTTATTTTTTCCTTTTTTTTATTTTTGAAATATCGTCTAATAAATGACCACACCCCACATTATACCCCTCTCTCAACCCCCCCCCCTACCCAACCCAAAACGAATATTTTTTTTCTTTAAAACATGGTTACAAAAAAAATAAAATAATAACTTACTTTATTTTTGAAGGACCGTCCAAACTTCCCACCCAAGCTATTGCTATCAAACTTGAAATAAAATGTTATTAGTTTGTTTTATGTCTTTACAAATGTTCAATAGGAAATATACCTGAACTATTATCTTGACCTTATTGAATAATTTGAAAAATTTCCCCATGATGACTTACGTTATACTGTCAAGCACTCGGAATAGTCGAGCGCGCTGTCCTCTGACAGCTCTTGTTGTTCTTAGACATCAGGTTTTAGTCTGTTTTCTATTCCTTCACTTAAGTGAATTTTTCCTTCTGGACTAAAGATCTTATTATTTTTTCCCTCCTTGTGTGTTTCAGATGGCCAGGCATGACGACTATAAGAAAAATGAGAACAACTGTTTATATTGATATGGATGGAGATTGCTCGGACCAACCATGCTGCAATGTTGTCTGTCTTTGATATGCTGTTAACTTGTAGCTGGAAGACCTTGAATCATGCTACATTGTTAGTTTGATTAAAATTATATATTATGTGTGGACAGCTGACATTCTAATGAGATGGTTAATACCTTGTATTTTGACAACTGATCAGGTTTTGGTTAATAAATGTCATGCTTGAATGAAAGCAAAAGTGTTAATATTATACAACTGTGCACTACTTAGATGTTGAAAATTAAGAGTTTATTATTTTGATTATTCCAAGATAATTTTTAACTTCAATTAATTTGGATTGAAACATGGTTTAAAATGTGTTGGTAATTTTACACTTCTTCACAGATTTGCATAAGAAAATGAGAAACATATAATTAAATAAAATTGAGTCTTTAGTATGTTTTAATGCAGAAATTGAATTGCAACTAATATGTATAACGAGTAATATAGTATTACTTCATGTATGTATATAGACTAATTTAGTTACAAATGTCATGTTTTTGTTCATGTTGAGTTTAGTAATGTGGTAAAGTATTTGATGTGTAGGTGTATTGTTTCTCATCTTTATTGACAACATGTTAAGTTATTATTTCATCGTTAATGTGCACATGTTAGTGTTCTCATTTTTTACACATGGATTCATTATTTACCTACAATATTTCTCAGTAAACACTATTAAAATTAATTTACTTACAATAATAAAATATTGATCCTGTAAGAGGTTAAAAAACATTTGTCTAGTCTTGAATGGATTTAATCTGTCAAATAATCAAGCAAGAATTGAATTGTGATCGTATTTTATAAATAAATGATAAATTTCACAATGAATTTATGTTTTGACATCAATATTTATCAAGATTTTCTTTATAAACTTGGCCCTATTTGTAAGTGAACAGTTCGAAGCTTGTAACAATCATTTATACGTCATGCTTAATGCTGTGTCATTATTTGCCTTGTGAATACTATAAAGGCAACATTTATTGCCCTTCATGACACTTGTTCATGCCTTCTTTCCCAATGATATTTTGGCCGAGTTCAAAACTGGGCCATGTGGTGTCAAAAGCTAGGATACTAATTCAAGAAAAAGCTGAGGAATGCTCTAGAGGCCACATTCATTATCCAATTATCAAGAAACTTGGTAAGGACCTTTGCCCTATTACAATATATGGTTGAGTTTGAAACAGGGCATATGGGATAAATATCAAGGTTACTACGTCAAATTAAAGAGAAAGCATGTGGACACTCAAAAAGCAACATTCATTATCCACAAACTTGGTAAAAAAGTTTTTTTAGTCCCCTACCAGTTTCACCGGAGGGAACTTAGGGTTTTGTATCCGTCAGTCCGTCACACTTTTCTGGATCCTGCGATAACTCGCTGGACATTATGCACGTCATTTCATTTTGTTCTTACGTCAAAAATTGTGGTTGCTTTGGCAACAAATAGACTAGAAATACTGCTGAAAATGGAGTTTTTTTCTGGATCCTGTGATAACTCTAAAAGTTCTTAATATTTTTTCATGAAACTTGAAACATGGATAGATGGCAATATGGACATTATGCACGTCATTTCATGTTGTTCCTACGTCAAATTTTTTGGTTGCTATGGCAACAAATAGACTAGAAATACTGCTGAAAATGGTGTTTTTTTCTGGATCCTGCGATAACTTTAAAAGTTCTTAATATTTTACATGAAACTTGAAACATGGATAGATGGCAATATGGACATTATGCACGTCATTTTATTTTGTGATACGTCAAAAAATCTGGTTGCTATGGCAACAAATAGACTACAAATAATGCTGAAAATGGTGGTTTTCTGGATCCTGCGATAACTCTAAAAGTTTTAAATATTTTTTCATGAAACTTGGAACATGGATAGATGGCAATATGGACATTATGCACGTCATTTCATTTTATTCCTACGTCAAAAATTATGGTTGCTATGGCAACAAATATAAATAAAATAATCTGACAATGGTGGAATTTCTGACAATGGTGGAGTCGGTAGGGGACTTTTATTGCTTGGCAATAGTCTTGTTCAATGGTTTTTCTGCTGAGATCTTAAAACTGGATAAAAAAGCTTTTACATTCTCTAGAGGCAATATTTGTATGCCCCCGGTAGGAGGGCATATAGTGATTGGACTGTCTGTCCGTCACACTTTGCGTTTAGGTTTCAAAAAAAGCTCATAACTTCTATGTCCCTTGAGATATAACCATCATATTTAGTATGCATGTGTAAATGGACAAGGCCTTTCCATACGCACACAAAATTTGACCCCTGTGACCTTGACCTTGAACTTAGGGTCCGTGTTTAGGTTTCAAAAACTGTGTTTAGGTTTCGAAAAATGCTCATAACTTCTATGTCCCTTGAGATATAACCTTCATATTTGGTATGCATGTGTATATGGACAAGGCCTTTCCATACGCACAAAAATGTTGACCCCTGTGACCTTGAACTTAGGGTCCGCGTTTAGGTTTCGAAATCTGCGATTAGGTTTTGAAAAATGTTCATAACTTATATGTCCCTTGAGATATAACCTTCATATTTGCTATGCATTTGTATATAGAAAAGGCCTTTCCATACGCACACAAATTTTGACCCCTTGACCTTAAACTTAGGGTCCGCGTTTAGGTTTCAAAATCTGGGTTTAGGTTTCGAAAAAAGCTCATTACTTCTATCAAGCGTTTATAGGGGGCATAATTAAGTCATCCTATGGTGACAGCTCTTGTTTCCAATATTTATGAACATTTGTCCCAATGATATTTCTGCCAAGTTTGAAAATGGGTTATATAGCCACTGAATCTTGTTGATTGTAAAACATGACTGTCTTGACCTGAGGCTTTGCAGATATGGCTTGAGTAAACCAATGTGAACAAGTAAGTAGTAACATTGTTTACCCACTCATCGTGAAACTTGCTCAGAATATTAAACACTTGTATCAATCGGGATGATTTTGCAAATGAATGTTGGTTGTTTAAAAACATGGCAGATAGGTGATCGGACCGGTTTCCTTTTAACCCATTTATACCTAGCGCCTAGAAAAAAAGGCCTTGGCAAACAGCTTAGACCCAGATGAGACGCAGCATGATGCGGCGTCTCATCAGGGTCTGCGCTGATTGCTTAAAGGAATTTCTGTAAGAAATATTCTAAATATAGAAATAAATATACTAGACATCCCTAATTTTGGAAATAAATTGATCCAGGTTAGAAGGATGGGAGAGTCCACTAGGCATAAATGGGTTAATTATTGTGAAACCTTGTGATCACTGCCTGCTCGGACCAGTAAAAGTTCCCTCGGGTCTTACTTGACTACTTAAAATGTATTTTGCGCTCATGTTCTCGTTTAATGAAGATATTCTATGTTTCTAAGTTCATTAAATTGCACTTTCTTTTACAATCAAAAAATGACTACAATCAATAGTTCTCAAGCAATGTAACGAAATTCATAGAAAACTATTAACAATAATTTGCCACTAAAACTTGAACGCTTGAACTGTAAAAGGATATATGTAGATACTGTGTATATCAATCATTGATTAAAATATGTTAATCTAATTCTTCAACAAATTGAAATAAAATATGACAAGATTTTATGTGACAATCCGTTTGTTTCTACCAGTCCCAGTATCTTTCAAAATCTCACACATAAGACCTCTGTTGAAGAAGCCAACTCTAGAGCACAACACTCTGAAAAAATATAGACCCGTTTCAAATTTGCCTTTCATATAAAAAGTGTAAAGATAGTCGGAAATCGTATTGAAGAACATTTGAAATAAAATAACCTTCATGAAGTTCACCAGAATGCATATAGAAAGTTCCATTCGACTAATAATGCTTTAATCAAAGTTTAAAATGATATTCAACTTTCTCTCCACCAGAAAAATGCCACTGTCCTAGTCCTTTTAGATATGTCAGCTGCGTTTGATAATATAGATCATTCAACATTAATTTACCGACTTAAAAATGACTGGCATCACAGCAAAACCTCTTAAATGGACCAACCACATCTTATTTTGAAGATCGATATCAGTCAGTTTGCATTAATGGAAAACTCAAATCCTGTGTTAATAAACTTTAGTGTTCCCCAGGGATCAGTTCTCGGGCCCAAATTCTATTCAATGTACACGAAGCCAGTAGGGGCAATATGCAGAAAACACGGACTTTAAAATCATGTTTAAGCCGACGACTCCTAAAATGTGTTCACACCATGTTATAAAAATTTAAAGAACCTTCATTAAATGCATTAACAACCTATAGTCAGAGCACGCTATAAACCCGCAACAAAGTTTTCTTTAGCTTTTGGGCATGACAGAATGATACGATTTTAGAAACGACCAAGGCCTGTATCTGGGAAATCTGCAATTATCTATTTCTTCGTTAGTGCTACTAATGAATCGTCGATGTCAAATAGTTCATTAAATAAAAGTGAAAGTTTCCAGGACGTTGTTAGTGATCCTGAAACCTCCGACCCACATACCAAGCGACTCAAACAGCGAGCCATTGGGTTCGAAAGTAGTTGGAAGCAAGATTTTACATGTTTAACAGAAGTTGAAGGAAGTAAGTATATCTTTACTTTACTTAATATTTTGTATAAGTATGTAGTAAAAGCAACACAAAATGAAATCGCAAGTGAATAATAATTTAAAATTGTCGCTCAAACGGTTTATAAGACAGATATTGTGTTGCATCAAAGATTAGACACTACAGTTAATAAATTTTCAATATGAAAGCATGTCTTAATGTAACTTTATGAACATATAATAGACTATGAAATAAAACAGTTGTTTGAAAAATAATCCACTCTTTTGTAGGTATGATGTGCTCTTTGTGCATACGTCACATGTGCAGACCAGTGCTTTCAGCAGTCGGTACTGCTCCGTCAGTACTTAACTAGACTGTCAAGAATACATAAACAAACGAAAAATGCTTAAATATCTCTATAATTTCAGAATTATTTTACAAATTATGCGTATTGCAGTTTGCAAGAGGGCTTCAGCAAAATGAAAACGGTTAAAAAACTGCAAATCGTGTTCGCCTGAAGTCTGCTGTCCACCATGCTCTTGTGATGGTCAGCATTGAAGGACCAGACAATTAGGAAGTGGACTTCGGAAGAATGATGGATGCTTGGCACCTGGATAAAGTCTCGAAGAATAGTTTTTGGAAGTTAAATTATTATATCTGTACACTTGTGGTAAAATATGAAACTGTATTAGCGTTTTAATGCCTGATTTTATTTTTCTTGTTATTTCATAGTATAAAATATGACTTGAATGAAATAAATTTAGGAAAAAATTATACACATTTAGATAAATTGTAGTTTTTTTAATAGCTTCAAAGTATTGTATATTTTATTAAAGACAGGTAGAAAATCGATTTTAAAAATCGACCCGCAAAATGGACACCCTTCCGCAATAACCCCGATTCCGCGATGTCTTGCCGCTGTGCCTGGCCAAATTCCTGGGGAAATGCCTGTAGCTATATATGTCCTTCAAACCTAAAGATAAACTGTCACAATCTGAAACAATATACCGCTTAGAACAATGCTTGAAAGACAACTTCCTGGATGAATGCAAACATGCTTAAATTTAACGCTGAAAAAACAGAAGTTATCGTGTTCTTCACAAAACACAATCCTCAATATGTGAGTGATGTTTCCATTATTGTAGGTGACACAAACATCACACCATCCGACTGTGTCAGAAATTAAGGGGCCTGGTTTGGTTCCCGAATGAGCGTAGGTGCGCATATAAACTCATTACACACAGCTACGCCAAATTGGTCATATAAGACAATACATTACAAAAGATGCCACAAAATCACTTGCCGATTCACTGGTGACATCGAATTGAGAGGTGTGTTTGTACGATAACGCGATACGGCATCATAACTACAACGCTTACAGCGTCTTGGCAGTTATAGACATACATACGCGTTTACACAGGTGATTTCGTTGTTTAAACTTACACGTCGTAAAACGGCATATGGCATTTATTTTCAGTTATTAATATTTCTTTACTCGCTACCTAAGCTATCGAGACAATTTCTAGCGTGAAATTATGATAAAAGAAAGAAGTTCAAGCTCAAAACATAGAAAATCCAATAAGTTCTATCTATGTATGTATCTACCTACCTACCTACCTACCTACCGACCTACTTATCTACCTACCCGCCCGCCCACCAGCCCTACTGGCCGAAGGCCTGAAGAGCTTATGTCATGGCGTGGTTTCCGTCGCCCGTCCGTGCGTGCGCGCGTTCGTTAGACTTTTTCTTGTTTACGCGATAAAGTCCACAGTTTTCATACGATTCTTTTCAAACTTATTCAGTGTCTCAATATTAATGAGGACTCGAACCCTATTGAAAATGGGTTACATCAGAGTAAAAAGTCCAGAATTATCTTCCCTCGAATTTGAGAAAATTGTGAAATAAGGCTTGTTTACGCAATAAAGTCCACAGTTTTCATCCAATAATTTCCCAACTTGCACAGTGTCGTTATCTGAATGATGAGTCAAACCCTATTGGACATGAGCAATATCGGAGTTATAAGCCCAGAATTATCTCCCATTGAATTCGAGTAAAAAATGAAAATTCAGTTTTTTTATGTGATAAAGTCCATAATTTTTATCCAATTCTTGGCAAACTTGCACAGTGTCTCTGTAGTAATGAGGACTCAAATCCTTTTTTAAAAAGAGCAATATCGAAGCAATAATTTAAGAATTACTTCCCCTTGTATATGATAAAATGATGAAATCCTGCTTGTTTACGCAATTTATTCCACAGTTTTCATCCAATTATTTCCAAATTTGCACAGTATCTTTATATCAATGAGGACTTGAACCCTATTGAATATGAGCAGTTTCGGAGAAATAAGTACTAAAAAAATCTCCTCTTGATTTTGGGAAAATTCTCCTTGTTTGCGCGATTAAGTACACAGTTTTCATCTTATTCTTTCCAAACTTGCACAGTGTTTATAGCAGTAGAGCGACTCAGGCCCTATTGGGCCTCTTGTTTGTAAATTTTGTAATGTGCGAGGACCCCATACGGAAGAAGCATATTCAACCTGTGGTCTTACTATTGTCTTGTATGCCAAGCGAATGTTGAAATTTCTTGTCTGTATGTTCCTGCTTAGAAAACCAAGAGATTTATTAGCGTTATTTGTAATTCTATTTATATGGGTGTTCCAGGAAAGGTCTTTTGAGATGTCCACACCTAAGTTTTTTGCATTGTCAACAGTTTCTAATATTTGTCCATGGTGTCTATAATTAAAAGAGACTTTTGATTTATTTCTGGTTATGTTTAAAACTTGGCATTTACTTGGGTTGAACTCCATGTCCTTAAGATGTTCCCATTTCATTAGTTTATCAAGATATTCTTGTAGAGTATGGCAGTCATGCATATTGTTGATTGTTAGATAAACGGCAGTGTCATCTGCAAATAAGCGAACTTAAAAAATTATAGATTTAAGTAAGTCATTTATATAATGAAGAAAAAGTAACGGACCAAGCACAGACCCTTGTGGTACCACAGATGTCAATGGCACCTCGGATGATAATTCTCCATCTAGAGCAACACGTTGAGTACGACCTATCAGGAATGATTTGATCCATGAGAGTGTATCTTTATCCACGTCATGTTCCTGTAATTTGAAAAGTAGTTTAAGATGGTTCACTTTGTCGAATGCTTTACTGAAATCAAGCAATATAAGATCAGTTTGTTGTCCAGATGCCATATTTCGTGCCAGGTCATCAATGAGTTGTAGAAGTTGTGTTTCGCAGGAACGCTTTTCTCTGAAGCTGTAAGTCATAAAGTATGTTATATTAATTGAAGTGAGCTGAAAGATTTGAGGAAACTATATGTTCTAAGGATTTACATAAAATACAGGCTAGAGAGATAGGTCTGTAATTTGCTGGGTCTTCTTTGTTTCCTTTCTTGTACAGCGGTATTACATTTGCAGATGTCAATACTTTTGGTAGAATTCCGGAGTCCAATGATTTCTGAAAAAGTAGTGTTATTATGGGAGAAATTTGTGAACTTAATTCTTTTAGAACAAGAGGTTTGATGTTGTCGGGACCTGCTGCCTTGTCTGGTTTAAGATTGGATAGCAACTTCTGCACCCCATTGACACTGACTATGATATTGGCATTGTTGGAAATTTTCTGAAACATGAAGATGGAATTTCATTAAGATTTCTGAAAAAAAGTGACATGATTGAGAAAGGGTATGGGGGACATAGGGGTGAAAAGGGATCGAAACTGTTGGTTCAAAACATTGGCCTTTTCTTAATTCACAGAAGTTGATTTTTCTGAAACATTGTCAAAAAGAGGAGATATACCTTGAGCGTCTTGTTTGGAGTTTTTTAAGATAGTATACAGTTTCTTTGAATTAAAGTTGGATCTGTTTTCTTGAGCGTCAGGGTCTTCAATGCATAAAATGGACTCGACATATTTATTATAAGCAGTTTTAGTATTTCGTTTGATAAGGTTTTTAATATTGAGAAACATTTTCCTCGTCTTATGTGCTCCATTGTTTTTAAGTCTGAAATAAAGGTTATCTCTTTTTCTTATTAGTCGTTTTATCGGTTGCGTAATCCATGGTAATGATTTCGTGTACCTATAGTTTTGAAGGAATAAATACCAGTTGATATCTCATCTGAAAAAAATGACCAAAGTTCTTCTACGGTAACCGAGGTACTTTCACCTTTTTCAAGAACCCTGTCACTCACTCCTTGCATGTGGGTTTTAAAAGAATCCCTGTCTGCCTTTCTATACAGGGGTACAACCCTGGGTTTCTGTTTTGCTACTTTAGGTTTTAGGTCTGAAATAAAAGATACAATATCATGGTCTGAAATACCTGGAAGAGTTTTACAGAGTTAACAAGAGTATGATTAGAGGTCAGGAAAAGGTCCAAGATGTTGTTTCCACTTGTGTTTTCAGTCACCATTTGAGTAAGGTTGAAATCTGCAAGCAAGTCAATAAAGTCATCATAAAGTTTTACATTACTACATCCAGGTATTATTGTGAGTCTGTGTTCTGTATCCCAGGAGAACTTGGGGTAATTAAAATCTCCGAGTATCCAAAAATCTCCTTTCAGGTCGGCGGTTAGCTCTAGGGATTTCCTAAATTCTTCCGAGCTTTGCATTGGCTTTCTGGCTTGCAGTTTCTGTCACGATGATTATTTTTAATGATTTGTATCAAGTTCACTCTTATACAAACATGTGATGCCCATGTGTATACTATTATTGGTAAGTTCTATCCGATTTTGCAAAAAGGTTGTAGTATGTCAACTCCGTGTACATGTTACGGTATCTTCTCTTACGAATAAGACATGTTACGGTGTCTTCTTTACAGCGTTACAGCGCCTGCAGGAAGTCCAATTTACAACCATGGAGATTTCGTTCCACGATAGTAGCATTTTGGACGTGAGTAAGGAGGTCGTCATTGATTGCAACAACAACAGTTACTAATTGCCTCAATTACTATACATAATTTACAGGAATGTAGAAAATATTTCAAACATTGAAAGTGGGGAATTCAATAACATATTATTGTCATTTAAAAGCAAGACTTCATTTGGGTAATATTTATTATCCCCCGCCATAGGCGGAGGGATATTGTTTTCGCGTTGTCCGTCCGTCCTTCCGTCTTTCCGTCCGTCCGTCCGTCCGTCCAGAGCCATATCTTGGAAGTGCTTTGGCGGATTTCGTTGAAACTTGGTATGAGTATATACATGGCTATTAAACAGGATGATGCACGCCAAATGGCATTTTACAACATCTGTTAATAACGGAGTTATGGCCCATTGTATCTTGAAAAAATGCTTCTTAATATAAGCTTACAGCTTAATGTCCATTTACACATGAGCCAGAGCCATGAAACTTGCCATAGTTGTTCTCAATCATCTGGGGGTGCTTCACATTAAACACCCATAATCCTATGGGCTAAGGTCAAGGTCACACATTGAGGTTAAAGGTCACAAATTTGATCAATTATTCATTATTTAGTCATTCCTTTACTATGCCATAAAACTTGCTATAGTTGTTCTCTATCATCTGGGGTTGCTTCACATTCAACACCCATAAACTTAGAGGCTAAGGTCAAGGTCACACATTGAGGTCAAAGGTCTACACCCATCCATGAACACAATTTATATGGCGGGGGATATCAATTCAACGAATTTGCTTGTTTGTATTTCTTTATGGCGTTTTTTTAATCAATAAGTAATACAATTTTTAAAGATTTGGTTTATTTATTTTTAGATAAAATAATAGTAAAAATATTTAATTAAAGACTGAATTTATCTTAGAATCGCAAATTTATTAATATTTGGTTATGCTTTTTTTTAAAATAAATCAGTACTACAATATTTTACAAGACTTTGAACATGTGTTAATAGCATTAATTTAAATTGAAGATCTATTAATTCAGTCTTTAAATCAACATGTATTATGACTATTATTGTTTTTAAATAAATGCACCAAATCTTAAAAAAATAGTATTGATTTATTTAATCGTAAATTTACTTTCAATAAAATTACATTTTAAATTCAATCTACATTTTTTTCGGTTTGGTACCTAAAATTATTATTTTTAAAAAGTTCAGTGGTAGCTCATTCATGCCCCTAAATTCTTTACTGTGTGCATTGCATTAATTAATCAATGAAAAATTAATTACCAGTTTGCAAATATATATGCCCCTGATGTAAGACAATAATAGGTGGCATTAACACCTCATTAAAGGTATACCTCTATAAAGATCCATTTTACCGAACCCTCCACAACATTTACTATATACATGTAAATACAATTTACCGACCTTGTTATTTACCGAAACCTCAAGTAACCGTCAATACTAAACCGTAACCTTAAACATGTTGTAGTAAATGCACTGTAACACGCTGTGTAAGACGTCGTTACATTTTCATTCATCAAAATTTATCTCGTTACACTAACACGCAGTTAATTTTGAGACAGATCTTGATAAGATTGATTCAATATTCGTGTATGCTAACGTTTGTTTGCATTTTCTTATGTTTAATGTCAGACTTTGAATTTCCATTGATATTATGAGTTGTCTATAGGTCACATAACCCCAAACCGGAACTCCTGTTTGCAGAGTTACATGCAGCCAGTTTGATACTTAGCACACATTGTTCAGTGCATGCTGCATAGGATTTGTAAAGTACATTGCAAATGGAATGTTTTGGTATCAATTTGAAGGTATATTTGTAAGCAATAAGAAAAAAAAGCCAAATTTGTGCTCTACTTTTTCTGTTGATGGTTCCCGGCTTTGAAAGTAGGTCATACTATTTGAGCCCCAAATGGTCGCCTGCACAGCTGTCAAACCGGTTTGCCTATTCTAAGGTGAATATTTTGAGTTAAAACGTATAGAATGTAATGACATCCATTTTTTTCAAAAGATTATGCATTTATCTTTCTAATGATGTATGATGATATAGTGGGTCATTGCTTGATCATGGTAAAAATTGATATCGAACTTAAACTATTTTATATGTTATATAGAAGGAAATTAATTGCGCATGCGTAACCTTTAGCACATCCGACCAAGTTAGTCGTGTGCCAGAATGTTGACATTTGACCATCAAAAACTCTCTGTATTGCAAAACATAACTGCCAGATGTCATTTTGACCCTAATTAGGGCTGTTTGCAATTGGGCTGTTGCACTTGGGGTAATAAGGGGGGGGGGGTAAATGCTGGAAAACACTCGGTATTGTTTTTCAGTGCCATTTTGACATTAATTTGCATCAATCTCAATAATGAACCTAATGCATGTCTTTATTTTATCTGTATTTATTATTATTGTTTACTTTTTGAGCCTTTTACTGTTAAAAATGCCCGCCAATTTAGGACCGACACTGCTATCTGCCTTCGCCTTCAACCCCGTCAGGCAGATCTATTCAGAATAACACTACTTTGCCTTATTTTTCTTGTTTGGATATCTTGCTGAGTTCAAGTAAAATCAAGTATTCAGCTGAAAACACAAAAATGATAGTAATATTATGCTTTCTTTACTGGAAGAATGTTGTTGTGATAGACCCTTCGTGACAAACACCAGGGAATCTGTATTTAAGTGACCTCAATATAATTCGTAAACCTAAGTGTGCATTTGTAGGCGGTGTCGAAATGGGTCTATAGCTCTGCCTGAACTGTCGAACAATTGGTTTACAAGTCCGGCTGAAGTGACAGGCCATCAAAAACTGTACAGCATGACTGATTCGGAGACGGCCCTCAACACTCGCCCAGTCGTGTCGAGAGGATCGGTGTCTTTGCTGGTAAGTACGCCGTTATTTTCAATTAAATCTATTGTAAAATGATTTCTTTGATATCCTGGCACACTTTTGTCACCAAAATTAGGAAAATTGGATGTTTTACATTGACTGCAGCTCTGAAACCACATTTTGTGGCGATAACTTTGCCAGTGTGCCCGACAATGTGAAGCCGGTGTGGTGAATTAACCATTTGCAGCAAATAAAGCAACAAAGAATATTGAAAGCTTACTCTTATTGTATCTAACTTACATTAGTTGGCACCGTAATGGGTAAATGTGCACAAACAACCTTTTTGTTTTCTCAGATTACACGTAATTGAGCACCCGGGCCAGACTGACACTTTCCGGAGCCTGTCCGAGACGGAACTCGAGCCAAGGAATCATTGGTTCAGGTGTGACAAAAGACTTAAAGCTCATGTCTGACGATGACCTTTTTAGTCAGGAAGTCAAGTGTGTTGTTTTTCCATGCAAGCAAGCCCTTTTGTTGACATAAAAAATGCAGCTTCTACATGGATTTTACCTAAAATGTGCAAAAAAATAATAAAAAAAGGTTGTTCGAATCCAGTTCAAAACCTGCTTTGATGCACAAATATTGCTTTTGATGATTTTGTTCACTTATTAAGTCATAAGTTACATCAGCTTTGCCTATTTGAATCGAAAGTGATGCCTTGTATGGAGTCTTATTGCTGCATGTATGATGTAACCAAGCTTGGCTTTTCTACCTTAATTCTTGACGCAAAACGCTGTTACGCATGGCGCTTTCAACGGCAACTTTTATGAATAAATCTGTGTGTCATTGTACCGGAACTTTGTGATCTTTCTCAAAACAGATAATACCTGTGTGAAAAGTGCCTTTAATTCAAATGTAAAGGGGTTGGGTTCTCTTAAAGGTCACATAACCCCAAACCGGAACTCCTGTTTGCAGGGTTACATGCAGCCAGTTTTATACTTAGCACACATTGTTCGGTGCATGCTGCATAGGATTTGTAAAATACATTGCAAATGGAATGTTTTGGTATCAATTTGAAGGTATATTTGTAAGCAATAAGAAAAAAAGCCATTTTTGCGCTCTACTTTTTCTGTTGGTGGTTCCTGGCTTTGAAAGTAGGTCATACTATTTGAGCCCAAAATGGTCGCCTGCAAAGCTGTCAAATCCGGTTTGCCTATTCTTAAGTGAATGTTTTGAGTTACAACGTATATAATTTAATGACATTCATTTTTTTCAAAAGATTATGCATTTATCTTTCCAATGATGTATGATGATATAGTGGGTCATTGCTTGATCATGGTAAAAATTGATATCGAACTTCAAATATTTTATACGTAATATAGAAGGAAATTAATAGCGCATGTGTAACCTATACAGGTCTGTTAAACTCAATTTTACATAGGAATAAATAACATGGCAAGCTGTGAAAGAGGAACACCATATCCGTATTTAAATAAACATTAGCTTACACATTCAAAAACTATTCAAATTTACCTTTATTATCATTTATTTTAACAACGTCCCGTATCGTCAACAAACTGTGGAAAGACGCCGTAACCATTGTAGTTATGGCGCCGTATCGAATTGTCGCACAGACGCACCTCTCATTGTAACGTAGTTCAGCGGGAGTGATCACACCTGTTTTCAAGGATCTACACTGGCTACCCATACAACACAGAGTAAAATATAAGATCATGACTCATACTTTCAAAGCACGCAACGTCTAATCACACATTTACATCAGAAACTTGCTTAGCATCTATAAACCAAGAAGATCACTTAGATCACAAAACAAATCAACAATATTAGAAATACCATCAAATATAAAAGGCTCCTATGGCGACAGCAGCTTCGCAATAGCAGCTCGATCCGACTGTTTGGATTTCACTTCCTTATAGAATCAGGGATGTCAAATCATTGTGTTCTTTTAAACGGTCACTTAAAACACACTATTTCATTGAGGTGTACGGGAAGTAAGTCTCCGGGGGCAGTGTGCTCAGTTCTGTGAACTTGTGATTGAGGATTGCCTCGCACACTTGTCATGTCTCGATCACACCCATTCACTGCCAATTCCACATGTTTATTTTCTTTTTAGCTGTTTTCATGTTTTACCAGTCAGAACATATTGTTTTCCCCTTAATCTTTTAACATTCCACTGATGAATTAATGTCGCCTTAGGTTTGATATCGGTACGGCCTCCTTCGGCGGCCTGGCGCGCAATGTCCTCGCCCCAACAGGGAGGATTGTTCTCTGTCTGAAGGGATGTTTTAGGTCTCTGGGTAGGACCCGCTTTTCTACCGTTGGGGTTACGTCATTGTTTCAACAACTATCTGAGTGTATCGTGCTCTGTTTAAGGGTCCGTTTTATCTATGGAATGTACATTTAATCAATTGATTTTTAATTCTAGAACTTTTAGATGAATTCCTTCAATCGTGTTGTATGTTTTTACCTATTTTGCTTATGCATCATGTTATATGGTTGCATTGTATTTTATACTGAATTATGTCATGTAATTTGATGTGAAGCGCTTTTGAACGCACAACTATGTGTGAAAAGAGCGTTAAACAAATCAGGTATAATAGTAATAATAATCATCATCATCATAATAATAATAATAAAAAAATAATAATTATAGTAATAATAATAGTCGAAATAGACACTTGACGACATCCTTACCAACTTTTCCTTCCTTATGACAACTCTAGAAGCCACATTTATTGCCTACTATATAAGAACCTTGCTCAAAACACAGGTGGTTAGCGTGTGGCTATGATATTAATTAGTGAAAACATCATTTTGAATGATAAATAATCATATTATAACGAAAAATTAACTTTTCTCAAAAAAAATATTTCACTATCAAATATATATATAACAAGGTATGCAACTCAAAATCAGCCCAAAACGGGGTGCATCGCTTTGAACAGCCATATCTTTATCAATTTTGCAGCGATTTTCACGATTTCGGTCTTATTCAACGCAGAAATGAATTTCCTTTCTGGAAATGTATATGTCTTGCAATATTTTTACAAATGCTGGGTCAACTTTTAAGAAATAACACGATACACAACACGCATGACCCAGTTGACAGTGATCATGCTGTCTTTAAGACTGAAATCTTCACGGAGTAAAGGGCAACTTCCCTATAAAGTTCATGTAGTTCGATACCATAATTCAATAAAACGTATGAAAAAACATTATTACTGTTCTTGTCGTTACATTCTGCATCAAGACTAACTGTCCAGCGCCGTTTGAAACCTTTGTTTACATACATTTCAACTAACTGACATTTTAAACATACGAGTGATTTCATTGGTCCAATGCGGAGGTGTGTCTTTACAACTGGAGATTTCATTCATAAAGAATACATGATCACTGTCAACTGGGTCATGCGTGTTGTGTATCGTGTTATTTCTTAAAAGTTGACCCAGCATTTGTAAAAATATTGCAAGACATATACATTTCCAGAAAGGAAATTCATTTCTGCGTTGAATAAGACCGAAATCGTGAAAATCGCTGCAAAATTGATAAAGATATGGCTGTTCAAAGCGATGCACCCCGTTTTGGGCTGATTTTGAGTTGCATACCTTGTTATATATATATTTGATAGTGAAATTTTTTTTTTCAGAAAAGTTAATTTTTCGTTATAATATGATTATTTATCATTCAAAATGATGTTTTCACTAATTAATAGCATAGCCACACGCTAACCACCTGTGGCTCAAAACACATCTCTAATTGTCTCGGCCAAGTTCGAAACTGGGTCACATAGGATCCAAAACTAGGTCACAAGATGAAATTAAAGAAAAGGCTTGTGAACGCTCTAGCTGCTACATTTATTGCCCAATCTTCGTGAAACTATGCCCCAACATTTTTCCCAATGATACCAGGGCCGAGTGTGAAGATTGGTTCAAGTCCATTGAAAAACACGACCACAATTGGACGTTGCAGTTTTCCTTATATTACTATTGTAAAACCTTGATAACACTCAGGTCACATTTTGCCAACTTTTCATGAAACATGTTCAGAATGTTTGTCCCAAAATAAATTTCATGGTGGTTTTAACATTTTATCTTTAATGTTTACAAGTGCACAGTTTGCACATTTGTTTGCGATGTGGATTTAAGCGTGTTCATTACAGCAGCATCATGTAAACTTTCGCTATCAGGTCAGGGGCTAAGCTGTCCGCTGTAAAGTCGAAGAAGGATTAGTAGACAGGTAGTTTCTGACTAGAGTTCGTTGATGCGCTTCTGGTCAGAAGCTACGCTGGCCCATTTGGCATGAGACCCATCATTCACAGGGCGCGGTCCATATTGTTGCGTTTTAAACATTTTAGCATTATATATTTTTACATTAGATGTTTGAACGTATTCATGTTTGATGGACATTTTAGCATGCTCATAAAATAAAGCTTTTAATGAATTTGAAGTACCAGGAACATTCCGCTTGAGGCACACAATAACAACAACATATGCACGATTATAAGATGCTTTTTCGTTTAATTACGCATGTATAATTTTGTATCATGAACTCAGGTAAACCAAAGATAAGTTGTGATTACTTAACATATTAAAATCTTGCAAATTGTATATAGATTGATATTTCGTCTTCATAACTGTTTTTCTAAATAATTCATTCGATTAAATAACGTTTAAGTATCAGGACATCGCATTTAAAGCGATATTATACGATTTTTATATGTGTTGAATTGTAATATATTGATACAAATATGTTATAATAACACACAATAGACAAGAAAAATGATACATTTAAGACGAATTTTATAAAATGCAGCAAAAACAAATTAGCGCCCCGAGCCGCTTGTGACGAAGATAATTCGAACATATCTTCCTGCAATAACCGATGCATTCGTCTTTTTAGTAACTGTTCGTGTGTCGTCACTCTGGATCAGCAGACGATTTATTTCCTATCTTACGGAGGAATCCGAGATAGCCGATGTATCACGATTGGTGTGTCATATGATTCGATATCACTGCAGGAATTTCAAATGAACCGTTAAACTAAATTTAGATTCACATCGTACATGCATAATATACATGCTGGCGAATTTGGCTGTACAGCCCGTTTCGATTTCAGAATTAAATATCTGGCTTATTTAGCATTTTTCGACACATGTTCATCTTAACTTTTATTTTAGTTTATATTGAAATATATGTATAACAAGTTTTTTTTACAGATTTTATATTAATTAATAAATATTTGACAAGATCGTATATACCACAGGTGGTTAGCGTGTGGCTATGATATTAATTAGTGAAAACATCATTTTGAATGATAAATAATCATATTATAACGAAAAATTAACTTTTCTGAAAAAAAATATTTCACTATCAAATATATATATAACAAGGTATGCAACTCAAAATTACCCCATAACGGGGTGCATCGCTTTGAACAGCCATATCTTCATCAATTGTGCAGCGATTTTCACGATCTTGGTCTTATTCAACGCAGAAATGAATTTCCTTTCTGGAAATGTATATGTCTTGCAATATTTTTACAAATGCTGGGTCAACTTTTAAGAAATAACACGATACACAACACGCATGACCCAGTTGACAGTGATCATGCTGTCTTTAAGACTGAAATCTTCACGGAGTAAAGGGCAACTTCCCTACAAAGTTCATGTAGTTCGATACCATAATTCAATAAAACTTATGAAAAAACATTATTACCGTTCTTGTCGTTACATTCTGCATCAAGACTAACTGTCCAGCGCCGTTTGAAACCTTTGTTTACATACATTTCAAGTAACTGACATTTTAAACATACGAGTGATTTCATTGGTCCAATGCGGAGGTGTGTCTTTACAACTGGAGATTTCATTCATAAAGAATACATGATCACTGTCAACTGGGTCATGCGTGTTGTGTATCGTGTTATTTCTTAAAAGTTGACCCAGCATTTGTAAAAATATTGCAAGACATATACATTTCCAGAAAGGAAATTCATTTCTGCGTTGAATAAGACCGAGATCGTGAAAATCGCTGCACAATTGATGAAGATATGGCTGTTCAAAGCGATGCACCCCGTTATGGGGTGATTTTGAGTTGCATACCTTGTTATATATATATTTGATAGTGAAATATTTTTTTTCAGAAAAGTTAATTTTTCGTTATAATATGATTATTTATCATTCAAAATGATGTTTTCACTAATTAATATCATAGCCACACGCTAACCACCTGTGGTATATACCCGCTTCAAAAAGGTTACTCATTCATAGTTGTACACATTTTGATTTTGTTTATATATTTTTTATTCTACGGTACAAATTTACATATAATCAGTGTAATAAAACTTCATAAATGAGCAACTATTCCAGTCATCATCCGTATAGAATACCTTTATTTGCTTGTGTAAATTTAATAAAAAAAGTAATAATCCCAAATTTATATGCATTGAAGTATATCAATCTTCACAAGCTATTTCACAAGAACAATCTTCGGTTGTACAAAGAAACACGCGATGTAATTTTTAAAGTAACTTCATAAGTTGTCGATCACACATGATCTTTATTGGTAGAGTAACTACGCGATGTCCAAACCGGTGGTAGAAAACATCATGCAAACCGTGTGTATACTGTTATGTACAACATGTGGTCTCAATTACGCCAAATGTTTCGATCTGAAAGAAAAAGTACATAGCACGATAGTAATAGACCCTAAATCCCGATATAGTTTACAACCTATTATTTAGATCACAAAATATTTTCATAAATTTTGGTATGTGATGATATAATACTCGATTAAAATTAATTACTCTTAACTAATGACTACGATCTAAAGGGAGAGCACTCAATAAAATATTAGCAGCGTTCTGGGCAAACTGGAGTTATGCATGTGCGTTCAATGTCGTTCCAGATTAACCCGTGCAATCAACATACTTGTAATTTGACGTAAAATGGTGATTGACTCCTCACCATATTAAACCCGATACAATTAAACACATATGATCATAAACTAGATTTGCCACATACTCTGATGCCCCAACGACAGGTGTTTAGGAACATATTTCTTAAAAAAATTGTATTGCCTTACAATTGCCAATTCGTGAAATTTCTTTATCCGTGAATGCGTTCGAAAGTTCCCCCCCCCAACAATTTAAAGAAGTACACAAAATTGTCCGGCGGAGAAAAAAGAAGAAGGTGCCATAATTCTACCAGAACTGGTAACAGCCAAAAATTAACACATTAAGATCTGGAAATTTGACCAAAATTCGCCAAAAAAGAGTAGCCTAAAAAAATATGAGAACTATATTATCAATAGTGGATAAAAGAGAAGCCAGTAATTAAATAAGAAATAACAAGAATACGCCTAATGATTGGGACACTTAAGAAGTCAGTTTTCTGCAAAGATTGATTATTTAATGCCTTTGATGGGAAGTCTTCGACTGTTCCCTAAAGGAAAACAAACTCCCGTTCCCCCGCCCACAAGGCGGACAACAAAGTAAGTAAACTACTGCGGCCTCTATATCTTTTCAACTGTATTTATAGTATTTACATTACAATCGCAGAAAGTCGATCTAGGATTTCGTTGTGGATTCTCGCAATTGTTTACTCAATTGTGTGTATTTTTTAAAACATAAAAATAATGTTTATATGGCTTACCATTATAATTAGATACAATGTCGTTGTAGTTGCCGCGATTGTTGCCAACGACATCGTTAACTTTACTGTAGAACTCGTTGTTGTTGTTGTTGTTATTGTTGTTGTTATCGTTGTTATATTCGCGGCGCCTGTACGGGATGTAGCTGTCGCTGGAGTAGTAGTCTCGCGTAGGGACCGGTACATATACGGGCACTCGATAAGGCACGGGCACTTGAACGGGCACTGGCACCTGAATGGGAACAGGCACGCTGACTGGCACTTTAACCGGAAACTTGATGGGCACTTTAATAGGAAGAGGAGCTACCTTCTTTGGTTTGAACTTTGGCAGAAACAAAGGTAAACCTTTTCCGCCGAAGAATCTAGGTCCATATCCGCCTCCAAATCCGAACGAACCTCCGCTGCCGACAAAAGGCCCGACTCCGTAACCCGCCGGTCCAAAGCCGCTTCCTCCCCATTTAGGCGGCACCGGTCGAGGAAACCAGGCCGCCGATGATAACGCCGAGCAAACGGCCAATATCAGCAAATGTAGATGCATGGTAATTGACCGCCTGATTTAGAAAAAAGCAAGGTCACATGCTGAATGTGTAATTGTTGTTATAAATAAGAGGCTTTTCATATATTGTTAGTAACGTATTTGGTAAGACAAATGCTTGACATCTTATTACTGACACGAACGGTGTGGTAAAGGTTAATATATTTGTATGTGAGTTCGAGCTACGATCTCGTATAATAATTTACAGACCCTGTATCACAACGTACGGGGTGAGTAAGATGTCGTTTAACTGATAATACAAACGGATCAAAAGCACAACATACAAAAATATGTGCATCATTCGGCAGATAATCAATTTGTATCTACCTACCGGTACTCGTGATGCAAAGATATTGGGTGTAAATTAAATTATTTCTCTGATCACTCGTGAATTAAAATCGATATTCTACCGAGCCAATAAATATCCGAGAATATCGTAACGCAATAGATATAGTATATAGCAAACCTAACATTCTCAATTTACATACGATGCATTAACGTGTGTTAACATATAATAACTAATCGAGATGTCCGACTTTCTTGGTACGGTGTGTTTAATGAAGAATCTAAATATATAGTGCCGTGCAATCATTAGATTGCTTAAACATTTGAACCTTATTTTATTATACTGCACGTTAATTATTGCGCGATAATTTTGCTTACAACAATTCACCGTCTGTTCAGTCAGAATTATAAAATACTGCAAAACAAAGTCAGTGTTGTGTAAGAAATTAAACGAATGTTAAAATAAAAACCACTAAAAAAAGTGTAGAATACAGCGTTGTTTTGCCTTAAATGCCTTGTCCCAGTTGTTCAAATCCCGGGTAATTTAGAATAATGGACCGCAATAATCACTGGTTAAAATTATCCACGTTTGATAATTAACCAGACTGGATAAATATAATGTTGACAATAAACCCTAGCTTGGATACCTGAATGTTTTAGCGTTGACCCAGCATTTGACCAGGGTTAGGCTTAAACGCATGCTTTGCTTGTATAAATTTAACCAAAAAATCGCAATAAAAATAATCCACAACTTTATCCAATGGTTGAATTTAAGTTTATTTATTGTAAGCTAAGTTCACTAATAACATGACAATCAAGTGTAAAAATTTCCCAGTTTTTGAATAACCTGATCCTATAGTATTTGTATCGTGATTTCAACGATAATCAAAATTTATGTACATCACTGTTAATGACTCCAACTTGTAAGGGCATTAAAACAGATTATCTGGCGTAGGTTGCATAAGACAAATTTTGTTCTGAATTTATACAAACTTCATTAAACGAATAATACGATTGCATTTTAATACATCGTTGTAAAGATATTTACAGGAAATCGAAAACAAAAGCATGTTTTATTTCGATTATAAGTATAGCTCAAAGTAGTGCATTAATAGTGGAATACGTGGGTATATTATTTTAAAAATATATTAAAATAAATTACGTCGAAAAAACGTGAGTACCAATTAGATAATCGCAAAAAAGAAAACGATTGCTTACCTCTGAAGCACTAACACCAAAGCCAATGTCGGGAAAGACGTATAACTTCGAGTTTTATAAGATCATTAAATTTAAAAGCTATAAATTACAAATCGTGGCATAAAAATTGTATAAATAAATATGTAATACTATTTAGCAAATGTTATGATGACAGTTTTTGACAGCAGCGTGACATAGCTCGTTTATTCAAGGAGCTAAAGGTTATTAAATTAACCTATATTTATTCGGAACATAATGAGCGGATTGTTTTTGGAGTTAATGTATGAATTATGTTGAAGCATATCAATG
This sequence comes from Dreissena polymorpha, assembly GCF_020536995.1. Classification (NCBI taxonomy): domain Eukaryota; kingdom Metazoa; phylum Mollusca; class Bivalvia; order Myida; family Dreissenidae; genus Dreissena; species Dreissena polymorpha. The sequence continues at coordinate 3,494,105 of NC_068370.1, read as the reverse complement.
TCGCCTTGTCAATCATTGTTTAAAAAGGCGGTAATGATTGGTTGAAAAACGTCAAGGATGAACATAAATATTTTAAACATAATACTGACGTGTCAAAGTACTTAGAATATGTCGACCAAAAGAACATGTAAATATGTAAATGACATAGAGTAACAGGTGTTATTAAACTTGCACCATTTGTCTTCAAACAATCTTGCGTAATCACTTATGATGTCCCACACCTCGCTGCCAGTGACTTTTATTATCGTACATTAAATTCATTCACAAGCTTACAGTATAAGTATACTTTCTTGTTTTTAAAAGGTTTTAATGTTGATAAAAACGAATTTATAAAACCAGTTGTGTATGATTCTTCCTACTAAATTGAGTATTATCTAAAATGATTTTGCGTGTTAAATAAATATAAGCTTCGCGTTCAATTATAAAGAAATACAACTTTTACATAGCAGAACATTTTTTTTATTAACACGAGTACAGTGATAATTTTAACTAAGTCAGTTTTACTTAATTGACTTAATTTAGTTTGATACGATTACAAGGCAACGTTTGATTCTCATTGAAGAAAATCTACAGTTTCACATATCATATAATAATAATAATAATATCATCGGCGTCGCACTGAAGTGCGGCGACTAGTATTTACTACGTTTTTTTTCGCTTATAGGAGGAGAAGTTATTTTACGGATCAATGTAAATATTTTTGTTGTCAAAAATATTTTGCATAGTGGTGATTTTTTTGTGTAAATTAGTGTAAATAAGTACTGCATTTGTGTCTATTACATTTACTACAACATTTATTGCCAATAGTGCAAAGCTAATTCTTTTAACTAATAACTGATCACAGGGACTGGGCAATAATAAAAGATCACAGGGACTGGGCAAATACGCGAACCGGTGAAACTTTCTGGTTTTGTATAAAATCAAAACTTCTTTGTTCAAATATCCTAGCAACAACCTAGTTACTAATAAAGGCGCTATAGAGCGCGAAGCGCGACACGTATTATTTATTGTAATAATGAGTCTTGATAAAGGAAGCAGCCGCTTATCAATGAGGAGCACCATCACAGCACCCCAGTCTCATTACTATCAAGTCCTCCTAGAGTTTTTTTTAAGAACCACATATAGAAGGCCGCAGGCCTGACCCGTATCTTGCCAGTGATATGGACCCTTTGGTATGGACCTTTAACCCCGCTCACTATCTAGCGTTTAAACTTCCGGGTTTACATTTAAACCGACTATTAATAGCTTATTAATATCTTAGTTAGAAGGTGATTTTTCAAGCGGTTCCGTAGTGTAGTGGTTACACGCTCGCTTCATATGTGAGAGGCCCACGGTTCGAGCCCCAGTATAATCTAATTATTTTATTTGTGTTCTATGTTAACTTTTTGTTTTGATTTTAGTTTAAATAAATACAAAAATGTATGCTGTTTTATTGTAACCATTTTTTGTTTTTATTATGCCCATGAAATATATGTGTGAGAGGGTGGGGGGGGGGGGGGTCGTAAACACATTAAAACTTTTACAGTGTTTTCATATCAATGAGTACTCAGCCCCTATCGTCAATGAGCAACGTAAGAATAAGTTCAGAATCATCTCCCCTTGAAGTTGAGACAAATATGACATTACGCTTACAAGATAAAGCAGATTTTTTAAAACCTACACAGTTCTGTTCCATTAATGAAAACTGCACACGGATGCCAGTAAAAAAAGGAAACCTGTGCAGATTCGCAAATTTTCGTTGAAGTTATGATATTTGTGAGGAAACAGTAATACTGAACATTTGCCATGCTATAAAATATCCATTGTATGCATCTTTTGACGATTTAAAACCCTGAAAATTATAAAGCGTTGCAACGCAAAAGAGCAATTTAGCGAACGTTTCGAATTACATAAATATAAACGAGTATTAAAACTAATTAATTATCCCCACGCTTTTTGAAAAAAAGGTGGGGATATTGTGGTTATCTCCGCCGTCCGTCTGTCTGTCTGTCTGTCTGTCTGTCTGTCCGTCCGTCCTGGCCACTATCTCCTCCTACACTAAAAGCACTAGAACCTTGAAACTTATACACATGGTAGCTATGAGCATATGTGCGACCCTGCACTATTTGGAATTTTGATCTGACCCCTGGGTCAAAAGTTATAGCGGTTGGGGTGGGGCCGCGTCAGAAATTATCACTCATTTTTTTAGGTTATTTTACATTTACTTCTTTATTTCTACACCGATTCACTTCAAATTGATACTGGACCTCTCTTATGACAATACGGTCAATCTCAACCATGCATGGCCCCATTCCCAACCCTGGGGCACCCCGCCCACATAGGCCACACCCACCAAAAATTTCCATTTACTATAATTTTTTCATTTCTACACGGATTCACTTCAAATTGATACTGAACTTTTGTTATGACATTAGGGTCAATCTCAACTATGCATGGCCCCAATCCTAACCCTGGGGCGCCCGCCCACATAGGCCACACCCACCAAAAAATTCCATTTACTATAATTTTTTCATTTCTACACGGATTCACTTCAAATTGATACTGAACTTCTCTTATGACATTAGGGTCAATCTCAACTATGCATGGCCCCATAACCAACCCTGGGGCCCCGCCCACATAGACCACACCCACCCAAAATTGCCTTTACTATAATTTCTTCATTTCTACACCGATTCACTTCAAATTGATATTGAACTTCTCTTATGACAATACAGTCAATCTCAACTATGCATGGCCCCATTACCAACCCTGGGGCGCCCCGCCCACATAGACCACACCCACCCAAAATTGCCTTTTACTATAATTTCTTCATTTCTACACCGATTCACTTCAAATTGATACTGAACCTCTCTTATGACAATACGGTCAATCTCAACTATGCATGGCCCCATTACCAACCCTGGGGCCCCGCCCACATAGACCACACCCGCCCAAAATTGCCTTTTACTATAATTTCTTCATTTCTACACCGATTCACTTCAAATTGATACTGAACTTCTCTTATGACAATACGGTCAATCTCAACTATGCATGGCACAATTACCAACCCTGGGGCGCCCTGCCCACATATGTCACACCCACCCAAAATTGCCTTTTACTATAACTTCTTCATTTCTACACCAATTCACTTCTAATTGATGATGAACTTCTCTTATGACAATACGGTCAATCTCAGCTATGCATGGCCCCATTACCAACCCTGGGGCACATCTAGGTCAAACATTCGGCGTGGGGATACGCGTCGGCCTCTGCCGCGCCATTTCTAGTTACTACTGAAAAAAATCAATAACGTTTACCCTTGTTGAATGTTTGTGGTGGTGGTGGTGGGGGGGGGGGGGGGGAGCGTACGTCGTTTCTGCCCCCTCCCTAAGCCGCCTATGTGTACACATCGTAAGATGAAACAATCATAGGCCGTATTAAATTATTAATGACTAAAGTGAACAGTCCGTAAACATTTTGAGACATTATAACTCACGACGAAGTTGGTGTAAACAGTGTTAGCAAGCATTTGCATCGAATTATCGAAAATATATAGCAAAGTGACCAATATTCTAGTGTCTTACCAATATAAAACAAAATCAATACAAAACGTATCTGTTAATGTTTCCTTTAACAATAATCAAGATAAGACTTTCTAAGGATATCGCATAGAAGTGAATTTTCAGAGTTCACTTTCGTATGCACATGTGACTCCAGTTGATATTTTCCGAACGATTTTCGTTGGTTTCATGGCTTCGGCATTTGACGAATCTCGCATCTTTGATTTCCTTCTGCATCCCAGAACGAGGTTGCGTAACGAGTTGCCGAAGTGACAGCTCCGAAAATGGCGGTCTTAGTCCCGAATCCCAGTCCTACCGCACCTGCGCTCTGAGCCAGGGCAAACCAACTTCCGGATGCGACTGCTGGGCTCTGCAGAACGGAGAAAATCCGTGATTTAAATAAAATATGATCATCAAACTGTTATGTTAACGAGAATATCATTTGTATAGTCCTTGGTATTAACTTTATCCTTCACAATACCCATATTATTTTATATTCAATTTCTAATACATAATTATAACAAGAAATTAGCCAAATTGCATAAAGAAAAAAAACACACAAAAAGGAACGTTAATATGACCACATAGGCCAACGTTGTAAAAAACATAACTTATGTCAGCCGTGAATACCGAAATACCTGAATAGCAGCAGCTATAGATCCAGCGGCTACTCCTGCGGTTGTAAATCCGACTGCCGACAGAGCTACCGGCGCTACCACCACCGCCCCAATACCGACGGCGACAGCAACGCCCGTCTTAGATGTGTTGTTCAATGTTGATAGGGAATCCTTTATTGCTCCGACATTTTCAGCTACCGTTTCTCCTATCTTAACAGTGTCCTCCCATGTCGGCAATGAATCCTTCATAGCTCTGAAACCTGCAGCTACGGCCGCCCCAGTATTAGCAGCGTCCTCCAAAGTGGGCAACGACACTGTCACTGAATCCTTCATGGCTTTGACACCAGAGGCTACACTCGCTCCCGCCTTAATAGCGTCTGCCAATGTTGGCAATGAATCCATCACAGATTCCTTAATTGCTACGACACTGTCAGCTACGGCCGCCCCAGTCTTAGCAGCGTCCTCCAAAGTCGGCAATGACACTGTCACTGAATCCTTCATGGCTTTGACACCAGAGGCTACACTCGCACCCGCCTTAATAGTATCTTCCAATGTCGGCAGTGAATCCATCACAGAATCCTTCATAGCTCTCACACCTGCAGCTACGGCCGCCCCAGCATTTCCAGCTTCATCCCAGGTTGGCAATAAGTCTTTTATATGGCCGAAGACTTTGTTACGGGAAAAAATACACATTCAGATTAAGACACATATTACATAATATCGGTCTATTTGAAAGATAAATTATGCGGATCCTGGTCAGAAAAGAACACGACGAATAAAACCTTCATTATAATTCAGCCGCGTTCTGAGAAAACTGGGCTTAATTCACGTGCGTAAAGTGTCATCCCAGATTAGCCTGTGAAGTCCGCACAGGCTAATCAGGGACGACACTTTCCACCTAAATTGGAATTATGCTAAGAAGAGACTTCATTTTAACGAAAAATGTCATACAAGCGGGACGACACTTTACGCACATGCATTAAAACCAGTTTTCTCAGAACGCGGCTCATTTAATCTTAATTCACACTGAGAAACAATTTGATTATACTACATGTGCTTTATTCGATGGTTTGCTATTTATCAAAATTATGATATTGTTATTGAAAAAAAGATAATATTAACATCAAACTAAAATTCAAAATTCAAATTTAAATTAAATGTGGTGATAGGAATGAGGTCATAACAATTGGACACCATCTTGTTCACAAACTGAAAGTATATGTTTAAAAAAAGAAACTTACCCAATTTATCCGTAGTTTCTGAACCCTTCGTATTTCCACTCAAAAGTAAAACAACAAAACAAAATGCCAAAGACCTACGTCTTAAAAACATTTCAAAGAAATGCGTTGTAGAATTATGTGATGTTTTTGTTGTTCTGCACAGATATATTTATTAATAGACAGAGAATTCGGTGTTGCCAGGTTTCCTTGATTCTGACTTCACTTATGTATGCGGCTAACAGGGATTGCGTGGAACCAATGTATATTTGTAGCGATATGACGATATAGTATACAAGACAAACGCGTCAGTAGGCAGAGTTTGCACTGGGTTGAAAAACATTTGCATGGGCACATAGTTGGTTTAGTTCATTGGCTTTAGCAAATCAGAAGCACGTCTCGCAGTCGGTTGTGGTTATATTACACTAATTCCGAGTCCTATAGGATCCAATTATAAAACTTTTGCAACTTCCACAGCATTTATAAATTTTTCCGAACATGGTATCATTTTAATGATGGATCCGTCCTCTTCCAATAATTACAATAAAAAACTTACGTTCCCTCAACTTCTAAGAAGCACGTTTTTTCGGCGGTGAGCAAGCACGTTTTACCCTTCTTGATTTTGCACTAATAAGCTTTAGAGAGTATTTTTACGCTGCTCACGATTCCTATTGAAATGAGATGTACTTGCTAACAGCCCTAGGATTATTTTTACGCAAACACTCCAAATGTAAGCATAAATTATTATTTAGAATTTACTTTAATTAATGTTGTTCCGTTCCTGACTTTTATGGCCAGCTCACCGGTAAACACTTCGCACTTTAATCAAGAATTACAATCAAAAACGGGAGACAATCACACCCGAATCATTGAATATTGAAAATTAATCACACGGTTTAACCTTCCCTGGAGAAATCTAAATGTGCCCAAAATGCTTTTGTCCAAAGTGTTTATTTATAATGGGACCAATTTAAATTTCAAACGCAAATGCCACGTATTGAAAGGTCATTTAAATTTGAACTTTTCGTTTGCTGCTGTGGTTATTTTTATCGAAAGATGTTTTTTTAACATGTCATTCTGCTTTCTCATGTCTCATATATTATATTTTTTTCTCAGTCACGTCCAAGTCATGTAACACACCCGATACGACTCGAGTTAGTCTGTTCAACAGGCCTTAGGTTAACGGAGTTAGCCTGTACGGACAGGCAATGGTATTACCATCATACCATTTAGTATGGGGTTAGCCTCTAGATAACCTGACTCAAAGATCTATAAATAAATAGTCTATTTACAGATAACGAAGGAAAAGGGATTTGGCTACGGGATCTCGATCTTCTCGATTATGTATTAAAAATAATGAAAGAAAACGCCATTTTAGGTCTTAAACCAATAAAGAATGGAAATTGGTTTTAAATTTATATTTTATTCAATGCATTAAGAGCATTTTAATTTAAGATGTAATATATTACACACTGATAGTGAATATATTAATTATTTTGAAAACACTAGGGATTTGTTTGTAATTTAATTATATTAAAGTATGAAATACCAAAAAAATATCAATAATTGTAAACAGAACAGGATTTCATTCAATCATTTATTTATGTATTAATGTATTTATTTATGTATTAATGTATTTTTTATGTATGTATGTATTTATTTATTCATTCATTCATGCGTTCATTCATGTGTTTCTTTCTTTCTTTATTTATTTATTCATCTATTTATTTATTTATGCATCTATTTATCTAATAATTCCGTTTGTGAGTACGTGAGCTAATTCATTGGTTTATTGGTTCGTTCTTTCGTACGTAAGTTCTTTAAGTCAGTCAGTCAGTCAGTCAGTCGGTCGGTCGGTCGGTCGGTCAGTCAGCGAGCGAGCGAGCGGGCCGGCCCGTCGGTTTGTTCGTTCGTTCGTTTGTGCGTTCGAGCTTTTTTGCGTTCGTAATCATCATCATCATCATCATCATCATCATCATCATCATCATCATCATCATCATCATCATCATCATCATCATCATCATCATCATCCTCATCACCATCATCATCATCATCATCATCATCATCATCATCATCATCATCATCATCATCATCATCATTTTTTTATTTGTTTTATTTTTTTATTTCATTTCTTTATATATTTTGTATTATTTGTACTGTATTATATTAAATGCATATTATTTCAATGCTGCCACGTTAAAACAAAATAAATGTTGAATGATGTTACAAAAATCAATTGGTGATATCGTCACATAGCAGGAGGAAGGGTCCGTGTATATACCGTCTTTTCCATTTTCATTTTGCATTAGACACAACGAAAAACCAAAATCAACATATATTAGTTCATATTCCGATTTATTTATAACCAGAACAAAAACAAAAAAACAAAAACAACGTTGAGTTCTTTGTATCGTTTTTCGGTGTACTAATAACAAAACAAAACAAAAATCTTATTTCTCTATTCATATTTCGTTTCAATTTTAATTATACAAAAAGTAATGTATGAAAATTGAAACACAGTGCCTGTTTCCATTTACCGTTCTTGAATTGATAAAACGGTATACGAAAAACGAGGGGCGCTCCGCTGTTTTGGAGAGATAAGTCGTGATTGATCTTTTTGCGCAATTTTCTCCCTTAGATCTTAATATTTTTTAATACATACATGCAGACAATTATAGACGAAGAATAGTAGAGTATTGGGACAGCTATTATTGGCTACTCTGATGGGAAAATAAATAGATCTAGTAACATTATATTACAAGACCATTAAATTATAATAATAGAAAAATCAACGCTAATTAAAGTCAATTATTTAAAATACCATATACGTTACAAATATGAAATTGTTACAAATTTATGAATAATGTTTTTAGGTACGTTTTTTTCCACTTTTCGAATGACTTTTTACATGAACTGGATGTGTATAAAAGGAATAAAATAATACATTTTTCGACTTTTCGTGCACTTTAACAGATCACGCAAGCCAACGCTTGCTTGAATGCGCGTTTCTCTCTGCAAATCATACACGAATAGTTACAGATGTACAAGCTTTTTTATAATTGTATTCGAGTTCCATTTTAGGAGACAACCATTTTCTAAAACGGAACGTTTTAACGCGTGCAAGAAGTTTCTTTAGGCGTTACGCATGCTATTCGCCTTCTTTATGAACCGTAACATTTAAAGTCATTTTAGCGGCGTTGTTGGCGTCGCACTGAAGTGTGGCGACTCGTATATAATACGTTTTTTTTCGCTTATAGGAGGAGAAGTTATTTTACGGATCAATGCATATATTATATGAAGGTATATGAAGGTAAATCTTTTGTAAGCATTAACTTCATCTTGAGCGCTCTTTCCGGAACATTAAATATGTTTTTTAATAAGTTATTAAATAGGCACATTTATAAATATTATTAATAATATTATATAAAATGATTTCAAGCGCAAAACGGTTTCATATAAGGTGTTTGGTTATAACTCTATCAGAGCAAATAGCACTAGACATATCACAGTTCAGTTGTGAAATGCAACATGTACATGTATTTGTACTTAATCGAACGAATTAGAAATTATATTTAAGACACCTTGCACTTAACCATTTCATAAGCTTCAAACAACTTTTTATTTATTGTCCGTGTGTCTTGTTCTTTATTTCAATATTGGCAGTACTAATACAACTTAAACATAATTTTATGTACGGTGATGTAAAAAGGGGACATTTTAGCAGCCGCCGCCGATTTTTGTTCTTCTTTAAACATCATTCGGGTCTAAGGGTTAATAATAATTGTAATACGGGAATCAGGCGAAGCGCTATTACAGCTTTTAAAATGTAAGGACCTCTCCCTAATTATAGGACTAAAACGAGTTTGTTTTTTTGTAAAATTAGTACTGAATTTGCATAGTATAGGGGCAAAGAAAAAGAAGTTTCATAAGGGCAAAGAAAAAAGAAGTGTCATAAGAGACTAACTATAGCCCTATAAATTCGGTTGGATCGACATGAAATACCGGTACGTTGGGAAACATTTAGATGTCAGATTATTATCATTTCAATTTGGACAAATTCATAATTTGGAAAAACAACTGAAAATATCCACGTCTTCTTCCCTAATACGGCGTGTCTTTCTTTCCCCCCCCCCCCCAAAATGCACGTAAGAAGCCATCCTGGTCGAAAAACAACTGAAAATATCCACGTATTCTTCCCTTACGGCGTGTCTTTCCCTCCCCCCAAAATGCACATAAGAAGCCATCCTGATCGAAATAAGTGATGTATTCTTATGTAAAGGAAAAAAGAACGCGCAATAGCCACCAATGAGTTACCTCCCCAAGCCAGCAGCACAGAGCAAAGATCTTTTTTTATTTATAGATTTTTGAACAGCGCCACTCGTTTTTCGTTTTTTGTAAACCGTAATATCAAACCAAGAACGGTAAACGAGACCAAGTTTTAATCACTGATTTTCGTTGTATGAAGATTGAAACGAAATTTGAAGAGGGAAATACATTTCGCATTTTGTTTTATAATTAGTACAACAGAAAAAAGATAAAAAGAAGTTAATTTTGTTTTCGTACTTTGTTTTTGTTTCGGTTATTAGAAAATCGGAATATAAACGATTATGCCTTAATTCTCATGTTTCGTTGTGTCGAATACAAAACGAAAAAGAAAAAGACGGTATATACACGGACCAGGAAGGGTGCCTTGGGTACTTTATGACATATCATGCCGACAGGGTGATTGATGTCGGTGTGTCATACTTCATTGTCCTGTTTACTGGACCCTTAATGCGATAAAGCCGCTTTTAATAATGGTGATAACTGTAATTTCTAATGCTTAACAATACGAGACTGCGAAAACAAATATCACGGGTTATTTATTTGACTCTTTCTTTGTTTCAATTTATATTAAAAGTTTATTGATTATCTTAAGTGTGACTGTCTTTAGTTTAAAGATTTAATACGAAATTACATACAAAAAAATAGTTGTTAATTTACCAAAGCAATTGATTCTTTTGCATGTGTTTATTTTTTTATGAAACTACGATAATGGTAGCAAAAAATATCATATTTTTAAAGATGCTCGGTGCATATCCCGATCGTGAAAATTAAGGTTGAAATAAAATGTTTATATTTAAATTACTGATTTTTTTTTTAAAGTTTTAAATCTTTTTTTATTGCATAAATCGATTCCGGTTAGAATGGTCTTTAAGAAAAGGTATGGTTATGGGGGTCTCTATGTGCAAAATGTTGCATTTATTTTGGCCTAAAGTTGTCGCTTTCGCATTGAACTTTATAAGGAAACTATTTAGTGTATTCTGACCTGTAATACATTTTTTTTCGCTTATGGGAGGAGCAGTTATTGTACGGAATCATGTATATATTTTTGTTTTAAGAATATCTTGCATAGTGGTGATTTTTTGTGTAAATTAGTGTAAATAAGTACCACATTTGTGCCTATTATATTCATTACAACATATATTGCCAATAATGCAAAGTTAATTCTTTTAATTAATAGCTAAACACAGGGACTGGGCACTAATAAAAGATTACAGGGACTGGGCAAATACGCGAACCGGTGAAACTTTAAATAAATAGTCAACATTTGTGTCTGAATTTTAACAGTCGCCTTGGTGTAGTGGATGAGGTATCCGCCTAGCGTTTGTTGGTGGGTTCGATTCCCAGGCGAGGAGCATTTTTTTATATTTTATTTATATATTTATATATATTATATTCTCAACCGCAGCTAAGCGAAACAATTCCTTAATAACATTGGATTCGAAATGAGCTCCTTGATCGCTGTGTATTCTTGCAGCGAACCCGTAATACACCACACAATTATCAAACAGGATGCGGGCTGTTGTTTTAGCTGTCTGATTACGGGTCGCATACGCATGGGCATATCTGGTAAAGTGGTCTGTTAGCACCAGGCTATTTTCGTAACCGCCTTTGGAGTGTTCTAACGATAAAAAAATCAATACATATGATTTCCATGGGTGTTGTCGATATTATCGGTGTCATTTCGGCGACGATGCCTTTAGACTTTCGGTATATGCAACGTTTACAGTCCCGGACTTGTTCTGCAATAAATGTGTTCAGTCATGGCCAATAGAAACGCTCCTTGAACAGAGCCGTAGTAGGTCTCTTCCTTGATGGCCAAGGTCTGTGTGCAGAGCGTGAAACACTTCACATCGAAGATTCTCTGGAATCAACAGCTGAAGTCGTTCTTCACCAGGTGTTCGTGTTTTCTTATATAACACTCCTTGTATACTAACTATGTTAGGCAATTCCTTTAGGTACGCTTTCAATTCGCGGTTCATAGGTTGAGCCAGTATGGTACCTTTGTTAAGTTTATCAGCTACCTGTGAAATATTTGGATCCTGATTCTGTGCATCATGCCAGTCTTTAGAAGACACACTGTTGGACCGAATAACATCCTCTGGAATATGTAGTGTGGGGTTTGCCGGTACTGTTTGTCGGTCTCCCACCGTGGCTGACAAAGGAATCGTTTCTGTCATTGCTGACTGTGTAACAGCTTCAATCACGACAGATGGAATGCATCTACTTAACCCATCAGCATCCGAATGGTTTTTACCTTTCCTGTAGGTAATAGTATAGTTGTAGTTGGATAAAGCTGCAAGCCAACGTTTGCCAGTGGTATCCACTTTGGCTGTACTTTGTATATAAGTGAGGGGGTTGTTATCCGTCACATCATCGAACCTCCCGCCGTACAAGTAGTCATGAAACTGTTCAGTGATCGACCACTTAAGGGCGAGAAATTCGAGTTTATGAGCTGGATAACACCTATCGCTTGCTTTTAGGCTGCGACTGGCATAGGCAATCACACGGTCTTTGCCATCTTGGTGCTGATATAGTACCGCTCCGAGACCTAACGATGACGCGTCAGTGTGAACGACGAAAAGTTTGTTATAATCATCGTAACCAAGCACTGGGGGATTACAGAGCTGCTTTTTGATTTCCTCAAAAGCCTTGTGTTGTGACTCTCCCCACTTGAACGTTGTCTTTTTCCCCTTTTTCGCAGGTTTCGCATTTTTCTGTGTCGTTGTAGGTTGTCCCACAAGGAGGTCGTTTAAAGGTCTTAAATTTTTTGAAAAGCCTCATATAAAACGACGATAATAACCTGCGAAACCAAAGAATTCCCGGACATTTCTCGTTGATGATGGTGTTGGCCAATTAAGTACCACCTCAATTTTCTTGGGGTCAACCTTAATTCCGTCAGCCGATACTACTTAACCGAGAAAGGTAGTCTCTGTTTTGAAGAATTCACATTAACTTGGTCTGATCTTGAGGTTCAATTATGCTTACCGATGGAATACGTTATCTAATCTTTCAAGATGGCTGCTCACGTCACTGCTAAAAATGATGACATCATCGAGATTGATTAGGCAGTCTCTTAGGTTAAGGTCGCTCATACAACGCTCTTTCAGCCTCTGAAACGTCGCTGGTTGCATTGTTAAAGCCCAAACCCCATACTTGAAAGGCTGTCTTTTCCTTATCTTCTTCTTCAAGTTCAACCTGCCAGTACCCTGCCTTAAGGTCAATCTTCGGGAAGTATTTGGCTCCGGATAATATATGCAAAGTATCTTCAACCCTCTGGATAGCATAGGCATATTTCTTCGTGCGGTTGTTTAACTTTCTGAAATCTATGCAGAATCTTATTGAACCATCTGTTTTCCTCACAATCACCACATTCGACAAAAATGGACTTTTTGACTCTTGTATTGCTCCAATTTCAAGCATATCCTGTAGATGTTGCTTAACTTCTTGAAATAAGGCTGGTGGTATCTTCCGGTACGGTTCTTTGAATGGTTGCGGATTTATTATTTCAATCTTATGCTTCACTGCTGTTGTGTGTCCTAAATCCAGTGGCGAAGTCGGAAAAATACATTTCCATTTTTCAAACAATTTTAATAGTTCTACATTTTGTTCAGTTCTTAGTACAGATGTACTCACATCCACACCATATTTCGCCTTGATTTCTGCTTCAGTTGTTTCAGGGTCTTTCTGTTCAGCATCCGATGCTACATGCTGTTGGACTGATGCCAATGGACATCCTGAGGTAAATAGTTCAGAGTGTTCTGTTTTAGATTCAAAAATAGGTGCAGAACGCAAAACATTGACCTCCTGCAGTTATCATATTGAAGATTTCGCGTGTATTTTCATAACCTTGGCCGAAAGGTTGTAAACCCTCACAGGAATCCGCGCTGTTTTTACTGGCTTATCTAACGATACCACTCGTGGGCACACTGTAGGTTGATGTGGACCTGCACTTTCAGTGTCTTCTGTAACAGCTGCTTCTACATGCCGATATTTTCTAACTATTCCTGAAATAGTTTTAATTTCCATAGGTTGTAAAGTAATGTCTTTTGTTGCCTTTACTAACCCCACATTGACACGCTTTGTCATTTCAAACGCGGTATTCCATTCATTTGATATATATATATGTCATGTCATCTTCTTCATACAAATGAGCCTATTCTCTAATAATGATCATGCCCACTATAGCAGGTACTTCTTTGTTATATTCCGTATGTTTGATAACTAACAACGGAACAGTCAGAAGTACCATATTACTGTTGGGTAACTTCACTTTCGCTTCAATATAACCACTGTAAGGACTTGTCAGACCATTTGCACCTGTGACATGAAGCTCAAACTCATCTAAACTCTTAATGTCTGGTTTATTGTCCATGTTTTCGAAGAACTCTTCAGATATCGAACTTATCATTGATACTGTATCAATTAATGCTTTAACACGTATGCCGTTCATTTCAATAGCATCTTTATTCGCGGTTCCAATTAATCTCTTCTTCAAATCGTCCCTCTCGAATGGGCCTAATTTCTCTTCGCTTCCACCGTGCCCTCCGATGAAAGCTGCCTCTGGTTAAAGGATTTTGTTCTTTCTTAGCCGTTTCATTTCCTTTCTCATTTGTCTTATTTTCATTTCTACCATATCGATGTTCATATTCCTTCTATATCCTCTTCGATTTCCTTCAAATCTTCCAGTAAACTGTCGGTTCGATGGATATTGTTCTCGATACATTGGTTCTTCGTTTCTTTATCATTTAACTTCAACTTCTTAAGCTTTAAGCCTGTAATGGTTACGGCAGCACTGATATTTTCTTTCTAAATCTCTTTGCTTTAATCTTCCTCTTGTCTAGCCTTTCGTCTTAGCATTTCAAATGTATCATCGGACTCATTCGAAACTCTAGTCGCCATTTTTAACCTCTCTGAATACCAGCCCCCTCCAAAATCGCTCCTTTAGTTTTCCATCTCTTTGAGTTTCCACTATTTCTCCTTTATCAACCGCCCTTCGGAACAACATCTCCAATCGCACTCCTCATGCAGAACAGGGTTCGTTCATTCCTTGGGTGGCGAAGTAGAACTCATGGGCAACACGATCAGCTGTTTTAATGTTCCCATATATATCACTAAGTTTATTAATAATTTCCTCTGGTCTAGCTGATGGTTCCATTGTTAATAATACTAGTTTGGTATCACCCTTTTAATGAGTTCCGTATTGCTTGTATAATTGTGTATTCAGGATAGACATTACTTTTCATAACACATTTGACCTCCATCATCCATTGATCAAAATGATGGCCATCAAAGGTAGGTATCTTTGGAAAGTTGCCTTTATAAACAGTGGGATTATCACAAACAACCGTGTCTCTAATTGTTTGTTCCTGTGGAGGTTTAAGTTCATATCCAGAATACTTCCCTGACGTATTGAAGGTTGGATTGTGTTTTCTACCCACGTCTCTAATTCTGCGTTCCTCTCGTGTGTCAATGTCATCTTTAAAACACACCCGTTTGTCTTCTTCTACTGTTCTCACCAATTTCATTTCCTTTTCTCGAAGTAATTCTTATTGCTTGTTAAATTTCTTTTTCTCTATCTGCTTTGAGAGCATGTCTCTTTCAAGCTTTTCATTTTCATTTCTTGTTTTACTAAGCAAAAGTTCATGTTCCTCAAGAAGTTTAACTCTATTCTTTAGTTCCTCTTCTGCTCTTCTTTTCATTTCAAGTTCACGTTTAAGCCTATTTTCAGTCTCTAACATGAATTGCTTCCTCTTTTCTTCCTCTAGTTGAAACTTTCTTAATTTCAAACTCTCTCTTTCATATTTGCTTTATTGACTTCTTAGTTCGGTCTGTTCAAATTCTATCTTGATCAGTTCATTTTCTACTACATTCTCTCTGCCTCGAATAGAATTGCCCTCAATTCCATGAGTTTGACTGTGTCTGTTGAAATAGTGTGTATTCATCATTTTACCAATGGGATGTTGTGACACATATGTTACATCATCTGTATGTATCTCTCTCAATGTGTTTTCTAGCCTCTGAATATGATCATCGATGAATTTGAAGTGTGTTTTCTACGTCTTCACGTGTTGTTGAACCTATACCATCTGACATTTCTATGACTTTTCTTTATGTACTTTCATTAAGAAATTCGTCAATAGTGTTCAGTTCAGATAAGTAACTGAAGCGTTCCGATTCATCTGTGTAATCGCGCTCATACTGTTGAATTATTCTTGCCGAATCTTCTCTAGCATCATTGTTATCTATTGCTCTTTTATTCCTCAGTTTACGTTCAGTCCGTTTCTTTTCCTTGCTGTCCTCATCTATCCTCATCTGAATCTCTCTTATCTGTTCTCGTCTTGGTATTTCTCTATCGTCAAAAGACTCCATTATGACCAAGTGTTATATTCACTACACAAAATGTACGTAAATATTTTTAAACTAATAACCTCATTGATGCATGCTATGATATAACATTAGTATAACCCATATCGCACACATAAAGCACACATATTTCTTTATACTACTTGAAATGCTAGTAAAAACGCATAATATAAGTCTAACACAAATTTGACATTGGCTTATTAACTAAATACTTTATTGTTTGTGATAATATATTAATTACCTAAACTGTTTGTCAACATAACAATCTTATTTATTTTTTTCCAATCACTTATTAAAGTTACTAGATAAGATATATTTTTCATATTGAAAACCGTTACACCTTACAAAAGATGCTTAGCTATGGCCTGGTTTAAAACTAGACAAAGCTATGTACACAATCAATAAGTGCAAGATTTACTATGTGAACACTATTTCACTTAGCTGCGTGTTCAAGGTAAATCTTCAACTACCCAATTATATTTCTAGTTGTTTACTATACACTATTGTCATTCTATGAACTAAAGCAAGTCAACCCTGCAAGCCTCAATTGATTATAACGGTTAAAATTGTAGGTTCTAAATTAACATATATGCTTAATAATCAACACAATATTTAAATTTGGCACAACATGTAGATAAAACTAAAGCCCTATAACTGTAACTATATTCGCAGCAACACTAGATACGATTTACAAAGTTAATACAAGTACAATAATAGGAACATATAAAATGTCTTACCAGTCATCCAAAATGTCATAAGTCACGCAATTATATACACTTAAAAAATCATAAATTGCTAAACAATAATTATAACGAAACGTCCACAATGCACAAAAGTACAATTCCATATAAGTGTAATATTTCATAAGTTTGCACAGGTAACTGGATATCGATTCCCCGACGGTCAACGATGAGGATCACTCAACGTCGAGGCTAGCCTTCCGTGCGAGAACGATCAAAATTTCCACTCAGTGTCCATGTTCCGTCAGAGACTTCTAGGCTTCATATGTAGTGACAATCCACTTCGAGTTAGTATAACTTCAGTATAAGCCTTGAAGACTTGTTACTAGACAGAATCCAAACGTTGGGCGCCAATGTCCACGTATATGGTAATTGCTCGTCTACGTGTTGCGGGATTCTGTTCCGTCAAAAGGATAAACCAACCACTGTAACACATGAAGATCACTTTATTCCTCAACTTCACACTAAGTGTAATCAAAGTTTTATCTATAAAATCTATACATTTTATATTGTTATTTAAAATACATAGTTAGATAGCAAACTATTCATAAATTTATACACGATGACTGGTAATTAACAATTTAAAGCTGGTTGTAATATGGTAATATAACAAGATATGTAATAAACATTTCTGAAATATATGATAACTTTTTATAAAAAGTTAAACAAACCTGTAACACATGAAGATCACTTTATTCCTCAACTTCACACTAAGTGTGATGAAAGTGTAATGAAGAATAGTGATCATGGTATGTTCACTCATGCGTTACAGGCTGTTCACTTTGGGATTAGTACTGGGGAATGATGATTCTTAAATTGATTGAAAGCCTTGATCGACGGACTATAAAAACACTGTAACTGTAAATGTTACCCTATGACACAGACAGACCCTGATTAGTGAAGTGTATTGTTAACTTATAGAAAATAGGTCGTTTTTTACGAATGTCGGGACAAATTGTGCCACATCGGGACAAACACCTTAAAAGCAGGACTGTCCCGCCAAGATCGGGACGTCTGGCATGTATGCTCATTTGGCATATTATGTATGTAGCATACGTCTGTTCTCAGCGATTGAACTATATGGTATTAAAGTATTTCATTTAGACGCAGTTGTCTTTCCACACATTCTAATCACACATTTATGACTACTTTCGTTTCTTAATTGGACAATCTAACCACAATACTTTACGACAGAAAATTAAAGTCAGGCTAATATATAAGGGAGCCGGCCGATATCTGATCTATATGAGATAACTTAACGCTCAAATGGATAAGAAAGGGATCACCACAGCAGGTTGCTTATTCGCAATGTAGACATCCGCTGTTTTATTGTTGTAACATGTTTGTTTAGAAAGCATAGGCAAAATAATATGGAATCCAACTTTGAAATAACAAATCGTCTGAAAATCGTTGACTTTTTAATTGAAGAGAATAGATGACATCAAAGTCGAAGAAGTGATTTTCTAGACACCTGGAATTAACTGAGGACGACACATACACTACAATAAATAATACAACAGCTAATAACAATCCAATGGAGGCAGATGCCAGATAATATCTTACTTAAAAGTCAACAGATAAGTTCAGGCTAAAAATCGTATTTAATAAAGGAATATAATTGAATCTCTCTCCAATTAGATGTTTTGCAAGTGAATGTTTATTTCAAATGTAGTATGTGCTGTGATAGAAACCATATTTGCGCATAAATTATTAAGTTATTTAATAACGTGCCTTGAATTTTTGTCTCGTCTGTGAGAGTTTAAACTCGTATTATACTGTGAAAATCACCCACGGTACTTCACCGATGTTATTTCCCTGAAGACTTTTACATGCAGACAAGTTTTGAATGTACACACATTCACATAGACATTCATTATGGCATATAATCATATCAATTTAATATTTATCAAGCATCTTACTGAATGACCAGGATGGTTTAATCGCCTTTCTATTAAAAATATATTTTTAGTAATTTACACTATTTCAATTTAGAACGTTTTTTATAATTTTATTTTATTTTGTATGTTTGTTACATCAATATATTTAAAAAGAAAATACATGCATTTAATTAACTAAATAAAGCTAAAAAGTTGAACACAAAATAAGTAATAATTATTAAATACATAAAAAATGAATGAATGAATAAATGGCTGGCTGGCTGGATGGATGCACAGATGGAAGGAAGGAAGGAAGGAAGGAAGGAAGGAAGGAAGGAAGGAAGGAAGGAAGGAAGGAAGGAAGGGAGGGAGGGATGGAGGGAGGTAGGGAGAAAGGAAGGGGAGGGAGGGAGGAAGAAAGGAAGGCACGAAAGAAGGCAAGAAGGAAGGAAGGAAGGAAGGAAGAAAGAAAGGAAGTATGGAAGGCAAGAAGGAAGGCAAGAAGGAAGGCATGGATGGATGGAAGAACGAACGAACGAACTCAGGAACAAACGAACCAACCAATGAAAAAACGCACACTGTAGCGTGAACACAAACGGACGGACGAAGGGATGGAAAAGTTAATGGATGAATGAACGAATAAATAATTAAATACAAACAAAACATCAAAACAAAAAATCATAAATAAATGAATAAATGAATGAACGAACGAACGAACAAAACAAAGAATTAATCAAAGAACAAACCAAAAAAAGAACGAAATAACAAAAGAACAAACAAACGAACAAACAAACGAACGAACCAAGGAACGAACCAAAGAACGAACGAACCAACCAACAAACATACAATAAACAAACGCACGAACGCACCCACAAACAAACACACGGATGGACGGACGGACGGATGGAACGATAAATGAATGAATTAATTAATAATTAGATAAATAGATGGGTAAATAATTGCATACTTAAATATAATTTAACTACATGTATCAACAAATGCATAGTGTTTTTCAATATTATGAATCTATTGTACATTTCACAGGTATTACAAATAAACCACGCGGTAACAAGATTCACTTTAGCATTTATTATATTCAAACGTAAAATGTTCTAATTTCATTGAATAAAATATAAATTTATAACCAATATTTCCATTCTTTATTGGTTTAAGGCCTAAAAAGGCGTTTTTTTTTCATTATTTTTGATAAATAATCGAGAAGATCGAGATACCGTAGCCTAATCCCTTTTCATTTGTTATCTATAAATAGACTATTTATTTATGGTATGATGGTAATACCAGTGCCTGTCCATACAGCCTAACTCCGTTAACCTAAGGCCTGTTGAACAGACTAATTCGAGTCGTATCGGGTGTGTAACAATGCTATTTTGCCGCCAACTTGTTCCACAGTCTGATTGGTTTAAACCTCCTGTGTTGTTAACCTTACTACCCAATGAGTAATGATGTTACTCAATACAGAATGCCTGCTTGAATTTTTAACTCAAGTGTACGGATTAGTCGTCAAAAATATACCATCAGTTTTAATTTTTGTTATGATTGATACAACTTCCGTCGAGTCTGCAAAGATTATCGCAGTTGGAAATTAACAAATACCTAAATTCGTTGTTAGTATGTGCGCTCATTGTTGTATGCGCTGATCTTTTTCGTTTTATTTAACTTCTGTCTGGTGATGTCGAACTTAATCCAGGCCCTCAGAACAATACCTTGGGCTTACTTTATCTTAATATAAGATCGATTCGCCACTAATTGACTTTATCAAAGATAATTTACTACATTTTGACATAATGTGTTTTACGGAAACCCATTTAACCGAGGTTATCACCGACGAGCAGACTCTAATTGATGATTTTAATCACTCATTAGTTCGGAAGGATTTTTCAAGTCCTTCAAGCGGCCTAATAGTTTATGTTAAACAATCATTATTATCGAGGCGTATTACTTGAACTTGAAAATCCCCATCTGCAATTGGTTTGGCTAGAAGTGAAATTGTATAATTTCAATACTCTGGTTTGCTGCTTTTACCGACCGCCTAATGCGGATGTTACTTATTGGAATGCTTTTGAAATCATGATTGATAAAGCGCTTGATTTAAACCAGAACGTTATTATGCTTGGGGACATAAATGAAGACCAATTTAAACACAATGCTCGCCTCTTTCAATCAATATCACTGTATAATATGCACAACGTTATCCTCAAGCGACAAGGGTCACCGCAAATACTGCTACACTAATTGATCCGATATTAATATCGGATACCTTTTTATGTTTGAACAGCGAAGTAATACGTATCTATCAAACCGTTAGTGACCACCATGCTACTGCCATTCATGTTACAATTCCTTTAATAAACAGCAAACTGATTCAACGAAACTTCTGGTTGTACAAATATGCCGATTTTTGAGCGACTTAACAATATCTAATTATATGTACAAACTGGGAATTTATCCATGATTCTAATGTCAACGAAGCAACTTTTATGTTTGCGAACAAACGAATCGAACTGATGAAACTTTGTATTCCAAATCAACTTGTTACAGTGCGACCTAATGACAAACCATGGTATGACTCATCTATAAGAACAAATGCTCGTAAACGAGGTAGACGTAACATATATCTATATATAATCCTACTACTACAAACTGGAATAAATATAAGCAACTTCGAAATAAGGTTAAATACATTATAAAGTATACGAAAGAAAAGTTTTATTTAAACCTTGAAACATCTCTTGATGAACTAAACACTTCAAATCCAAAAATAAATAAATATTGGAAAACGCTTTAGCAACTTATAAAAACAAATTCTCACCCGAATTTGACACAAATCTTACAGTCAACAGACTCTTACGGAACTCTTATTGTAAATATGTCAGATATTGACAAATCCAACTGTTTAAACAGATACTTTGCCTCCATTGCGTCTTTGAATTACTCGACCGGTGTTTTTCCACAATTCATTGATATTTCTAACGCAAAACTGTATAACCTGGCCATATATGAATAAAAAAAATATAGTCGTTATAAAATGCTTAATAACCAATAAAGCCGTCGTTGGTGACCTCATAAGTCTTATTGTCTTTACCGTCTACCGTCCTATCTCATAGTTAAGCTGCGTACGCAAGCTGATGGAGAGGGTAGTTTATAAACATTTATATAACCACATGCTTGCTAACAAAGTGATATACTCTAACAAGTCGGGCTTCCTAAAAGGTCACTCCACAGTCCTTCAATTAATCGATATTTTTGATCAAATAACACAAGGTATTGATGAAAAAAAAAACTCACATGCAATGTATTATGTGATATTTCAAAAGCGTTTGATCGCGTCTGGAACACTGGACTACTCTTAAAACAAAAACAAAATGGACTTGATGGAAATTTAATGAATTGTATCAAAATTATCTAGGGAGTCGCATTCAAAAAGTCGTGCTTGGGGCATCCATGTATCAAACGTTAGAGCTAAATGCTGGTGTTGCTTAGGGATATGTTCATAGCCCATTATTTTTTCTTGTTTATGTAAACGACATAGTCAAACACATTCAATGTACTGCCCGCCTTTTTGCCGATGACACATCCCTTTCTTGTACTACCTCAAATATGTCTAACATTGATATTGTTCTGAACCATGACCTACAAGTTATAAGTAACTGGGCAAAACAATGGCTCGTATATTTAAATACACATAAAACTATGGCTCTGTTATTTCAATTACACCATGCTGTTTTTCCACCCACATCTTTTATTTAATAATGTACCGATCAATTTAGTAGAAAACCATAAACACATTGGCCATACACTCAGCTCAAACGGTAAATGTCATTAAAAATACTTGGAATTATGCAAAAAGTTAAATACATGGTCTCTATGTTAATGGTCAATTTTTATTATAAAGTAATGTATGCAGTTTATGAAATAAATATTAAACTAAACTGTGTTGTGTTGTTTTATTGTTTAACCAATATCTGTACATTAAGTTAATTTAAAACGTATTTCACGAGTATTCGATGGGAATATAAATTTAGTCAGTTGTTTATTCGATTAAGTCGTTAAAGTCGTTAGTCGTTAAAGTCGTTTTTCTCTAGGTAAAGATAAGATCACCCTTCCCTTTTCTCGTGCATCAAATGATTGCTATAGTCATTCGATGCTTTACTTTCAAAGATTCCACATCTTTGATATATTAACGATTTTTAATATCATTAATAAATATATATTTCAGGTAACTGTGTTTTGTATTTTTATTATGTTTCGTTGTTTTAATTATATATTCTATTGCTTGTATTTTAATGATCACCGTCGGATCATGCATTACTTGTATTTGTCTATTATTAATATTGTTGTAAGTGAGATTCGATGCTTTGCGTTCAAAGATTCTACATCTTTGATATATTAATGATTTCTAATATCATTAATTAATATATATATTTCAGCCAAATTGAGTTTTCTTCCACGATCGAACCCACAAAATAACCTACCGGTAACATTGGCGCCCAACAAGTCTTCGTGGTATTCAGGAAAAACAAGGGTTGAAGTATTTTGTTTAACGTTGAATCGTCGAGCATCATACTTTGCTCAAATTGGCCAACTACGCCTTTGCTATTTGACATAGTAGAGACATATTTGGGAGTTATTCCCAAAGAGGCAGTCGACTGAACTGGGATTGTTTAGTGAGAAACGCGTTTGCTGAACGTTCTATGGTCTGTCTGCTCACAGAGAAACCGTTTCCGGGACATTCACGGTATAAATGTGCACACATTAACTTTTGCGTACGCACGTCAACGTCAGGATTCTTCATTCTACGTTACCAGGATTGAATTCGCCGTTCAGTCTGGATAGTGCATTGACACTCGTTTATATTGTGAGGTTGCTGTGAGAATATAGTGCTTTAAGGAGATAGTTTTATCTTAAAAGAATAGAAATTATTGGTAGAAGTGCTATTTGTTGATTAGTATAAAGAGGCCTCTACATAAGTACATAGATATAAGTATTGAGTATAGATAGTAGACAGGTTAGGCTCGCACGATGAGTTTAGAACAGTTTAGAAATGTGATTGAAAGAGAGGAGATATTGCAGAGGAGAAATATAGAAAAAGAGATGGAAAAAATAAGGCACGGTAGACACTATATCCAGGAGAGGAATCATACTCACCTGAATGAATCTGTCCATGCATGTGAGTCCCCATTACGAACACAGGGGCGAATTACGAGTAGTTCCAGACAACAACGTGTTTCGTCTTATGTTCCATTACACGAGGGAGAGAATCTTGAAGATTTGGACATATTTCTAGAAGAGGCACGCATGGAAATACGGAACAGAATCAACAGCCTTGGATCAATTGTCGGTGACCTCGTAACAGTTGATGAGTACGTTGGTGACACCGAACAATCGGAAACCAAGACGTTTGAACATCACAAGTCTGCACAACAACCAGAGACGGAAACAGACAACAGATTCGGACGACAAGCACACATTATCCGTAACAGAGATGAAAATGAACGTACAGAAAGGGAATTAGAGTTACGACAGCGGCTTCTGGAGTTAGAGGACCGCGAAAGCAAATATCGGGGAAGAGAAGAGCATATGTATGAATATTGGAAACCGAAAGAGTTTGACTTACAGCAAAAGGAACGAGAAATGAAACAGAAATTTGATAGGAGAGAAGAGCGACTATTATCTCAAGAAATGAAGTTAAGAGATATGGAAATCTCATTATCTGAGAGGATGCAGAAGCTTGAATGCAAACTGGAGATGCGAGAGAATCGTATAACGGAGGGCTATTGGAAGAATGAACGAAATGAGACAGTGGGCAATGCATCTGTGCTTGAAAAGTGCAGTAAAGAGAAAATTGACTAGCTTCAGCGGAAGATCGAAGCTCTTCAAAAAGAAACGGCATCATTAGAACCCAGATTACCAGATGCTTACGTTTTAAGCTACGACAAAACGCTTATAAGAAAAGACGGTATAAGAGATTCATCAGAAATAAAATTGAACATTTCGTCATTTTCAGGAGAGGTACCAGTACCAAGAAGCGAATCTTCTTTCGAGGATTTCAAACTAGAGGTAGACAGTGTGAAAGTAATATATGCTGAACACGTTGTCAAACAAAGCCTTTACAGAGCACTTAAAGGGCAAGACAAGAAAAATATGCTTCATATGCAAGCTGATGCGACGGTTGGTGAAATCTTGACCGAACTAGAAGACAATTTCGGAAATGTCGCCAGTTCCGACACATTTCTATCCCGTTTCCTCAGTGCAGAACAGAAAACTGGCGCGTCCGTTACACAGTGGGGTTTACGACTCGAAGAAATGCTCCTTCAAGTAATCAGAAAGTCCAAGATTGATGAACAAGAGAGGCGGTTCATGCTAAGAAAAACGTTTTGGAGAGGCCTCAAGAGCGAAGAATTAAGAAATGCCACCAGGGTTCACTTCGAAAATAATGTAACATATGAGGAACTACGAAATAAGGTACGCGAAAAGGAATTCGAGGTGAAGTTACTAAAGGACAACGATAACAGACATAAGATAGGGAAAGGGAATCCGCTTGCTGTTGAGACAGTTTCGTGTCAAAGTAACGAATTAATGCAACAGCTTATGAAGAAAATTGAGAAGCTCGATCGAAAGTTGGAAGACTTGAAAAAGGAAGGACAGACAGATCGGAAGATAAGCAATGATAGAGCTGCGAATAATACATGCGAATACCGACAGAGAGGGTTCCAGAGAGGCGGATACAGGAGACGCCCCAATTATTATCAGAATAACCGGAATAATTATCATACTGCAAACCCCGATAAATCCATGTAGAATCAACCAGCATAAAAGGAACATTTAAACTAACAAACGTCGACATTGAGTTCCCGTTTTGGTAGTGCCCAATACGGATTACAATATCAGTGTGCCAGTCATCATCGGTACCAATGTGATACGACACCTTCAATTACTGCCACTAGAAAACTTATCTGAGGAATGGAAAGCAGCTGTAATGGCTACGTCTCTGGCGACGAACATAGGCTTGGTTATTTCTACGAACAAATCCTCGGTACAACTACCACTGAACGATACGATGACGATATCCGGTTTAGTTCGGAAGTCAACAAAGAATTCGGCCGCTGTTACTGAGCCATCAGATAAGGCGTCAAGTCGAATTGGTGTATGCCCGCGTGTTGTTCGCCTTGACAACCGAGGAAATACTGCCAGAGTTCCTGTCCGCACTTTCAACTTGTCAGCCAAACCCATTAAAATCCCTAAACCGTCCTCTGTGAATTGCAACCTGCAAAGGTACTGCTCTCATGGACGCCAGATACCACAGATACACCATTAAACGCGACGTGTGCACCACAACAAATAAACAAGGAAGATAGAGGTAGGTTCTGCGATAGTCTGAAAATCGATATCAATTATCAGAACCGGAACAACAAGAGCAACTCAAATCCATGTTGTTTGAAATGAGGGATGTTTTTTCGTCAGGGTCGCTAGATCTGGGTAATACCGATCTCGTTCGCCACAAAATACGCCTAAGTGCTGACGAACCATTTAAACAACCTTACAGGCGCGTACCGCCTGGACTCATAAATGAGGTTCGTGAGCATGTGCAAGAAATGTTGGACATCGGCGCTATTCAGCCATCATCCAGCCCGTACTCATCAACCGTGGTCATTGTCCGACAGAAAGACG
Source organism: Dreissena polymorpha (assembly GCF_020536995.1). NCBI lineage: Eukaryota > Metazoa > Mollusca > Bivalvia > Myida > Dreissenidae > Dreissena > Dreissena polymorpha. The sequence continues at coordinate 3,467,737 of NC_068370.1, read as the reverse complement.
GGACAATACGCTTCTACATTGATTACAGGAAGCTGAATAGCCGTACCCACAAGGATGCGTATGCCATTCCCGCACTGACGACACCATGCACCTCATTTCCGGTTCCCGTTACTTCACTTAACTTGACTTTAAGGCGGGGTACTGGCAAGTAGAGATGGCGGAAGAAGACAAAGAAAAAAGTGCTTTCCAAGTAGGCAGTTTAGGCTTCTTTCAGTGTAACCGGATTCCTTTCGGCCTCTGCAATGCACCGGCTGCATTACAACGATTAATGGAGCGTTTATGGGCGAATTAAACCTGACAGAATGCCTCATATACCTTGATGACATCATTGTTTTCAGTCATGATTTTTCAGAGGCTGTGCAAAGACTAAAATCAGTTTTACAGCGTTTAAAAGACCATAAGCTTAAACCTAAAGCCTCAAAATGTGAATTTATGACACCGGAAGTGGTATATCTAGGTCGTTTGGTCTCAAAAGACGGTATAAAAAAAACCGACCCAAGTAAGATCAAGGCGATACTTAAATGGAAAGTACCGACATCTATCAAAGAGGTTCGAAGTTTTTTAGGATTAGCCGGTTATTATAGAAAGTTTCTTAAAAACTTTTCTCAGATAGCCCGGCCCCTCAACGACCTCCTAATCGGCACCTCCGGAAACCAGTCAATTGCAAAGAAACAGTTTATAGGGGTGAAGCACAACAGATTGCTTTCGACACTCTAGTTCACAACTTGTCAACGGCCCCAGTTCTGGCGTATGCCTTCTATTCGAAGCCGTTTAAGTTGCATACGGACGCATCTTCGCACGGTCTTGGTGCAGTATTGTATCAAGAACACGACGGCGTAGATAGAGTGGTTGCCTTTTCAAGCCGCAGTCTGAAACCATCAGAGAGGAATTATCATGCAAGTAAGCTGGAGTTTCTTGCTCTTAAATGGGCAATCATCGATAAATTCCATGATTACTTGTATGGTATCCCATTTGAGGTCTACACGGACAATAATCTACTGACATTTGTTCAAAGCTCTGCCAAACAAGAAGCATGTGGTCATAGATGGATTGCCTCACTAGCTAACTGCGACTTCAAAATACACTACAGGTCTGGAAAGCTGAATATTGAGGCCGATGCACTGTCGAGGTTAGATCAGGACGTTGTACAAGCTGTCCTGGTAACACATTCAACCCCTATGAATTCAAGTCCTGTTGTCGATCAGACCAATATATATGAAGCCTGCAACACACCGGAAGTTCTAAAATCCGATGACTGGATACACGATAAAATGCTGATCCAACAATTGCACAGGTCAAGGCACTAATTGCTCTGAACTGGAGACCTAATCAGAGTAATGTCCGACAACTTTCACTGACAGTTAAAAAGTATGTCCGAGTACTCAAGAATCTTTATATTGAGAACGGAATTCTTATGCATACAGCCAAATTACACGAACAAACCGTACACCAAGTTGTTTTGCCAGAATCGGCCAGAGTACATGTATTTAAAGCGTTGCATGATGATATGGGCCACCAGGGACGAGATAGAACTATTTCTCTATTCAGCGAAAGATTGTATTGGCCTGGTATGACAAGTGACATAACGAAATGGATACGAGAATGCGACAGATGTATCCGTAGTAAAACTGCCCCAACTGTTGCCACCGGTCTGGTAAATATTACCTCTACGGCCCCTATGTAATTGGTGTGCATTGACTTTCTTTCATTGGTAGTATCGAAAGGACGTTGTGAGAACATACTCGTTATAACGGACCATTTTACGAGATATGCTCAAGCATTTCCAACCAAGAATCAAACAGCTCGCACCACGGCAAAAGTTCTTTTCGAGAACTATTTTGTTCATTACTGGTTTCCGGAGAAATTGCATAGCGATCGCGGGCAGAATTTTATGTCGCGAGTGATTAGAACGCTTTGTGCGATAACGGGTATCAAGAAAACCCGCACAACTGTGTACCATCCACAAGGCAATGGTCAGTGCGAACGATTTAACGATACACTGCTACAGATGCTTCGCACGCTAGACAATGGACACAAGTCAGTCTGGAAATCTGCAGTACCAGCACTTGTGCATGCATACAACGTGACCCGGAGTGAGTGCACTGGCTACTCACCATACAAGTTAATGTTTGGGCGCGCCCCTCGACTTGCAATCGACGCTGTTTTGGGTTTAAACCGACAGAGTGTGGGAGTCTCAACATCGTCCACATACGTGAAAGAGCTCAAACAACACTTTAGGGACGCTTATAAAATAGCTTCCCGCGTATCACAAGAACGTGGAAAGAAAGCCAAACAACAGTACGACAGAAAAGTGCGTGAAACTGTTATTGACGTGGGCGACAGAGTCCTGCTACGCAATTACGATTGAAAGGAGCTCACAAAATCGCACATATATGGACCGAACATATATCGTGATCGGCCAACCTGACCCGTCAATTCCGGTATTTCGTATCCAGCGTCAGGGTGACAAAAGCATCGTCAAAACAGTTCACCGGAACCATTTGTTACCAGTCCGCCAACTTCCGCTAGACGTCACTTCAACGTCTGAAACGGAAACTTCAAACACGCATGAGACATCGGATGCAGAGTCCGATACCTCGCATTCGGTACTGTCGTCTGCAAGCAGTACGTCGAGGTCGGTGTTTGTTCCACCACATCAGCGGAAGCCGGGGGAGCCAGGGTTATTACCGCGCAGAACAAAGCGCGCTACAAAAACACCAAAGTGGATGCGCACAGGAGACTACATTGTGTAAAGTTCAAATATCGCCTGTCAATCATGAAAATAAGATGAATGTATTTTAACTAGCATTGAAAGATGTTCATTTCAGTATGTTTTCTGATTTTGAAATATGCTGGTGTACATTTTGTGTGTGATGGAAGTATTAAAATTGTATGCATTATTGTCTCAATTTTCCTGTCTTTTATATAAGTTCGGAGTTGCAATTTCGACGCTCGAAGGTGCAATATCCTCTTTCGATGAATATACTGGTTCTTAATTTTATCAATGATTATACCGCGAGTTTTGTTTTCAATTTGATTGAAGCATATGTAGAGGACGACATCAAAATCGGAGGGCGGTATTATGTTATAGGTCAATTTTTATTATAAAGTAATTTGTGCAGTTTATAAAATAAATATTAAACTAAACTGTGTTGTGTTGTTTTATTGTTTAACCAATATCTGAATATTAAGTTAATTTAAAACGTATTTCACGAGTATTCTATGGGAATATAAATTTAGTCAGTTGTTTATTCGATTAAGTCGTTAAAGTCGTTTTTCTCTAGGTAAAGATAGGATCAGTTCACCTAATCCATACAGTTGCACGTTAATAATTTGACTAATACTCTGATCATTCCTCCCTTTTCCCGTGCACAAATAGGTTCAATGTCGATCTCGTGCATCGAATGATTGATCTAGTCATTCGATGCTTTACTTTCAAAGATTCCACATCTTTGATATACTAGTATTTATTATTTTTAATATCATTATTACATATATATTTCAGGTACCTGTGTTTTGTATTTTCATTATGTTTCGTTGTTTTAATTATATATTGTATTGATGAAAACACCAACTGCTTTATATTCAAAAATGTTCAGACATTTATAAAGAGGACAGCGCGTTTTTCATAATGTTGTTGTAGCACAAAGATTTTATCTTTCTGGACAGGACTTTACTATCTTGGGTATATTCTTGTTTTCCCATTTTTAACAAATCATGATTTTCTTAAATTGTTTTACTTTTACACTTTTTTTGTTTCTTCTAACAAATGTACTTTTGACCGTGTAACATAGAGCTTTACCACAATCACGTTATCGTCACGAACATCTAATGTAAATAACAAAACAGCGAAAGACCATAAATAATGTTGTTAAATCTTAAGGACCTAACCGTTTTCTAAATATATGTATTTTGAAGTATATTTGTTATTAGTGTCAACTGTACATATGATTATTTTGGAAATAAAATATGTTTAAAATAACTTCTAAGAAAGCAAATCGCCGCCGTCTATAGGTCAAATTTTAAGAAGTTTAACGATACACAATTCGCGTGACCTACTGAACAGCGATCAGCCAGGATTTATGAATGAAATCTCCAGGTGTAAAGACACACCTTCGCATTGGACCAATGAAATCACTCGTGTGTTTAAAATGTCAGTAAGTTGAAATGTATATGTAAACAAAGGTTTCAAATGGCGCTGGACAGTTAGTTTTGATGCATAATGCAACGGCAAGCACTGTTAGAACGTATTTTCATACGTATTATTGAATTATGGTATTGAGGACCGTGAACTTTTGCAGGGAAAATGCCCTTTACTCCGTAAAGATTTTAGTCTTAGATCCTGTCTGATCGATGTTAAGTGGGTCACGCGAGTTGTGTATTGTGTTATTTCTTAAAAGTTGACCCAGTTTTTGTAAAAATATTGCAAGACATGTACATTTCCAGAAAGGAAATTCGTTTATGCGTTGAATAAGACCAAGATCGTGAGAATCGCTGCAAACTTGATGAAATAATGGCTTTTCAACGCGATGCACCCTGTTTTCGGGTGATTTTGAGTTGAATACATTGTTATATAAATATTTGATAGTGAAATTTGTTTTTCTTAGAAAAGTTGATTTTTCGTTATAATATGATTATTTATCATTCAAAATGATGTTTTCACTAATGATTATTATCATAGCCACACGCTAAACACCTGTGTAACAAACCAAGAAAAACAAAGATATAAGTTTTACCTTTTCTTCCGAATGAAAAGGTCGTTCATTCTCGTAAAAAATAATGATGTAATGATAACGTTAGAACAGGAGCATAAATAAACTTCTATCCGATCAGAAATGACATAAACATCCGGTCATTTACTCGTTCGCAAAATACAAAGGTCCCTTAATACATATTTCTGATTGTCCGACCGATAAAGGATGGTTTTGCAATATTTCACCACTTCTTGTTTCATGTATGTGTATTTATTCTACAAACACTTTTTCTTCTTGATAGCCTTTATATTTGCATTCAGTTATCTGTTCCTTTAACAGTTACTTCAGCGGAAACTTCCCTGTATCTTGCCAATGTACTTTTAACGCAGCCGGCGCTCTCGTAATATATTTGAGTTGTATTTATTGTTGAAGGGACTTGTTAACCGTTTAGCAAAATAACACGTTTCAAAAATGTATTGAAATGATTCGGAATATTCTATAACTACGTAGTGTCTGACAAAGACCTTTTCCACAATTTATATTTTCCAACTGTTCTCCTGTCACTACGCAACACGATGGACACACTCCGGATTGACAGGGTGAAGTATTAACGGACTTCACAGGGGTTAATCCACGGGCTGGACTGAATGTAAACACTACAGTAAGAACTTATTTTTTGCAAATATATAAAGTTTTGAAGATACATTTGCAAAAATCACAATTTGGATACCGAAGTTGTTCGATGCACGTGGCGATAATAAATGTTGACTTGCATGTGTCTATGCAAAATAAAAATCAGATAATATTGCCGTCTTACGTTTTCTTGCCGGAAAACTATGAACTATTTCAACTGAGGAAGGGGGGGGCATGAAATATAACAATTATATAACACGCATTACAAGTTTAAACAAGTATTTGAATTTTTACTACCAGATTTTCAATATATGTGGAATTGTGCCAGTTAGTCCTGACAAGTTAACTATTTAACACTGTTAACATGGATATGTTCAGAAGTGAACCTTTTGGTCGGTTTTACATGTATGTGTGTACACGTAAACGTCCTGTTTGAGTTGTTACACTGTACATGAAGAGCTCTTTCTTATAGTTCTAAGCAAATGATATATTTTACATAGCTTTGGTTTGAGTATTGCAAAAGACCTGCTGTCAAACTAAAAAAAAACATAACTAAATGTTCCTCGAATCTATATTTTCGAAAATTCTTCAACCTGATTCACACACGAATTACAACTGCAAGTAAACGCATTTATTAACATTTTATATTATAATGTTTTGTTTTTATTATTTTAGTTCAAAATGCAAGCCATATAAGGAAATAAACATGCAGACATTTGTTTAAATAGGATTAGTCGAGGTTGATGTTGTAGCTTTTTGCGTTTATTTCGACCGGAAATAAGATGTCGCAAATTGTGTCGCCGATGCAACGCCACCGAATATGGCGGTCTTCGTCCACCATGACAAACCCGCTGCGCCTGCGCTCTGAGCCGAGGCAAACCAGCTTCCGGCTGCAACTGCTGGGCCCTATAATGAGTAGGTTACATTTATTGGTAGATACATATAGGATCTTGCATGAGTAACTACGTCTTTTTAGCGTGAGTACACATTTTAAGCGTTATAACGCCCATTTTAGCGTTTGTACGCCTTTTAGTTGGCGTTATTACGCCTTTTATTAGCTCTTGTACACCTTTAAGTTTGGCGTTATTGCTCCCTTTTTAGCTTGAGTATGCCTTTTTAGCATTATGACACCTTTTAAGCGCTTATACTCCTTCTAGTTTGGCGTTATTACTTTGTTTGTAGCGTAATACACGTTTATTAGCAAGTATAATGCGTTTGTTTGCGTTATTTTGTGTGTGTTTTTTTGCGTAGAAAAGCATTTTTTTCTTGTTAATACGACTTCGCACTATTTTATTTACATTTTCAATGGTACTTATAGGCTGTCGTACAGCAGAAATCGTGTCACAGTAAGTTTATTATATAAATAAATCGTACGTGTAGACCGTTACACGAATTAGGAGATATACTGTTACCACACCTGAAAGAGATTGTGGTAAAGGAATCGTAGACCAGACACACTTGATTGAAAAAGAACTTATGGACTTGCAAAAATGACTCTGAACTAAATTAAATAGCTGCATTTGATAAAGAAATCATAAAATTGATTAGAAACATGTAAGAAGCATTGAAATCACGAAATCGTTTCACAGAAAGTGAAGTACCTGATTAGCGGCAGCTATTGATCCAGCTGCAACACCCGCGCCTGTGAAGCCGACAGCGTATAGTACTGCAGGAGCCGAAACTACGGCAGCGAGACCGACAGCTATAGACACTGCAATTTACAATACACTTTATTTTAAAAGACAATGTAAGTCTCAATCTGTGAGAAATAATATTCCGAAATATTGACCTTTTTTATTCCACTATTCTTGGTCTGTTCGCATATCAAAGTTTGCAACACATAATATTATGCAAAGCTAAACGTTTTCTGATAGCCGTTGTGGTTTTCTTTCCATAGAATGTTGCTCTCTTGTAATGCACGTTTTGTACAACAAAGACATAATCGGAAAAAAAAGAAATTTTTGGATTCCATAACATACAATTGTAAAATATTGGGCGGGTTCGCCCTTAATGGTAGTTTATAGAAGTTTCCGAGCCCACACTATCTTACTATCTTAAGGTCTCGAACTGGATTAGTTTTACTTTCCTACAGTCCTTCGTTGTGTCCATGCTAACCATTTCTCAAGTAGCAGACGAACACGAATTCAAGTGACGATGACGATGTCAAATTTTTGCATGCTGTCACGTTCGTTATTACATTCCTCAAAATTGGTAATGTTGTGGCTGACCTGCTGGACTGTTGTGTGTGACCTGGCGGAAGCGCGTTGGGAGCATGCGCAGAGAGAAGAGGCGCCGAGCAAATAAAGACGATCTGTGAAATTATCTGTGATATTTAAATCATTAAAGTGTTGTTATATCCTTATCAGTCTGTGTTGTCAGTACGCGGAAAGTGAAATCACAGGTGGTTAGCGTGTGGCTATGATATTAATTAGTGAAAACATCATTTTGAATGATAAATAATCATATTATAACGAAAAATTAACTTTTCTGAAAAAAAAAATTTCACTATCAAATATATATATAACAAGGTATGCATCTCAAAATCACCCCAAAACGGGGTGCATCGCTTTGAACAGCCATATCTTCATCAATTGTGCAGCGATTTTCACGATCTCGGTCTTATTCAACGCAGAAATGAATTTCCTTTCTGGAAATGTATATGTCTTGCAATATTTTTACAAATGCTGGGTCAACTTTTAAGAAATAACACGATACACAACACGCATGACCCAGTTGACAGTGATCATGTATTCTTTATGAATGAAATCTCCAGTTGTAAAGACACACCTCCGCATTGGACCAATGAAATCACTCGTATGTTTAAAATGTCAGTTAGTTGAAATGTATGTAAACAAAGGTTTCAAACGGCGCTGGACAGTTAGTCTTGATGCAGAATGTAACGACAAGAACGGTAATAATGTTTTTTCATACGTTTTATTGAATTATGGTATCGAACTACATGAACTTTGTAGGGAAGTTGCCCTTTACTCCGTGAAGATTTCAGTCTTAAAGACAGCATGATCACTGTCAACTGGGTCATGCGTGTTGTGTATCGTGTTATTTCTTAAAAGTTGACCCAGCATTTGTAAAAATATTGCAAGACATATACATTTCCAGAAAGGAAATTCATTTCTGCGTTGAATAAGACCGAGATCGTGAAAATCGCTGCAAAATTTATGAAGATATGGCTGTTCAAAGCGATGCACCCCGTTTTGGGCTGATTTTGAGTTGCATACCTTGTTATATATATATTTGATAGTGAAATATTATTTTTTTTCAGAAAAGTTAATTTTTCGTTATAATATGATTATTTATCATTCAAAATGATGTTTTCACTAATTAATATCATAGCCACACGCTAACCACCTGTGAGTGAAATAAGAGTATTTACATCATTGGCGACGAGGTTAATTGCGGAAAACACCGGGATTCAGGGTAAACAACGACTTTAAACTTTTGCCAGTTTGGCAAACACGTGTTTTTGCAACCGTGGGTTTCACTGCGTAGATCGTATAGAGAACATTTGTCGGTAGAGAACGATCAGTTACAACTAGTTATAGGCAAATTTGAGCCAGTTTGGCATAATAAATTTGTTTGAGACGGTTATTTCCTAAAAAATAACGATTGTTGCTGTGACGTCACGTGTTTATGCGTATCTATTCAGGTGCACTAGAACTATCGCAGTTTGCGGTGGTACACATGGGTGCTGCGCAGTTTGTGCAAGGAATCTTCTAGCCATCGCAGGTTGCGGAGGTGCACAGAGGTGTTGCAGTTTGCAACAAGGGGCTCTACTACAGTGATAAGAAGGAGGGAGGTGCTTGGAACGCGGCTGCTCATATACGTCTAACCAGTTTGGTTGGTATGTATAGTATGGTGGGCTTTTGTTGCCATTAATTAATTGGACAAGAGAACATTTTCTAACATTGTTATTAAAAATAAAATAATAAATAAAAACTTGGTTTTAATACATTGTTTATACTATTTTGGTACTTTCAGATTGAAACTAAAGAGTACAATATATACATAACACAACTCTGTATCGTTTAATTAGACTTTGCAACACACCCGTGCTTGTTTCATCTAGTTCTTAAAATAATTAAAAATGGTTGTTCGAATTAATACTGCATCAGAGGCAGAGTTACGTGCAATTCCGGGGGTGGGACAAAAGACTGCAAAGGTTATTGTTCGATTAAGGGAAAAATATGGGACTATGACACCAGAGTTATTGTCATTAGCATTGGGAAGAACTGTCCCCAGCCATGTGCTGCAGCTTGTGGAGTTTCCAGAGGCAGAGCAGGATTTCAGTTTAGTCGTTTCAGATGACCTTAGCGAGCAGTTTGCAGAGGTTGAGCAGTTTGCTCTCTCACTACCAGCAAGTGTACAGGTCCAGTCCCCAGGTACAGCCAAGCTGGATGTTGCAGCAAGGCTTAAAAGCACATGCGCTGCCACCAAATTAGAGAAAGGCCAGCAGCAAGTCGAACAGAAGCCTAATCTGAAAATTTGTTGACACTTTGCAGCCGAAAAAAGATGACAAACCATGTAAGCCCTTGGAGCGACAAAGCGGTGCGAGATTCAAGAAACACGAGACTAGTGACTCCGAGGGTCATTCACCGGTGCGAGCGGAGAAATGGCGTAAAGGTAAAACATCCAGGACATCTGGCCATTTAAGGCGTCGCCATTCCCATGATAGTTTATCAAGGGAAGACGACGACAGCGACTGCGATGACAGACGGTCGGTTCGCAAACATACCCGCCAAAGTCATGCTCCATCCGGTGGGAGGTCAAAGCGCAGGAACGACTCCAGCGACTCAAGTTCAATATCGGGGTCGAGACACGGTGGTAAAGCAAGGAGGAGTCATGATAGTTTATCAAGGGAAGACGCCAGCAGCGGCTCCGGAAATGACTGTGATGACAAACGGTCATTACGCAAGCGCGATGAAAGGCAGTCCAAAGGTAAAAAATACAGGACATCTGGCCATGTTAGGTATCGCCGTTCCCATGATAGTTTATCAAGGGAAGAGAGCGACTGCGATGACAGACGGTTGGTTATATATACCCGCCATAGTCATGCTCCATCCGGTGGGAGGTCAAAGCGCAGGAACCACTCCAGCGACTCAAGTTCAAGATCGGGGTCGAGACACAGTGGTAAAGCAAGGAGGAGTCATCGTCATGGGCATGGTCGCCGTAGGTCAAGGTCATCAGGATCCAGGTTCTACTATCGGTCGACTTCAGAATCTGGTAGTTTATCGGAGGATGATTACCACTCTAGAGTCCATGGTGATCCCAAGAAGATGCCTAAGAACCTACGATATGATGGACGTACCAGTTTGCTGTCATTCAAACAGAAGTTTGACAGCTACAGAAAGGTGTACAAATGGTCTGACCATGAATGCCGGGATTACCTCAACTGGTGCTTAGAAGGAAAGGCTCTGGACTACTTTACAATTGAGACGCGCATGGGAGAAAGTTTTTCTTTCCGTGACATTATGAGAAAGATGGAAGGGCGCTTTGGTTCCAAGGAACTACCCGAAACCAGTAGAGCCAAATTCCAGCAGGCTACACAGCAGCCGGGGGAATCCTTAGAAGATTGGGCGGATAGAGTGTTAACTCTGGCAACGCCTGCTTTTAGGGACCTTCCAGATCAGTGTGGTCAACGGGAGGCAGTTTCTAGGTTCTGTCAAGGTTGTATTGACAGGGAAGCGGGAAAGCACGCCTGCTTCGAACGACCACGAACGATTCAACATGCTCTTGATCTGGAACGACATCATCAGTATGTTTCGCAAGTGGTTGATGGCAAGAAGGTCAGGAAATATGACCAAGAAGTCACAGTCAATGCGGTTCAGTCCCCAGCAGACGTGAGAATGGAGAGTCTGGAAAAGGCGATTGAGCAGTTAACTTGTAAGTTTGAAGCTAGTTTAGCATCAAACAGTTCAACAAGTAACAAGGACAGGAAGTTCCCACAGAAGACCTTTAGATGTTTTCATTGTAATGGCAGGGGCCATATGAAAAGAGACTGTAGGGAGTATCAGGAATCCCTTAAACAAAAGTCTGGAGGTCAAGTGGTTGATAGGAGTCCACAGAAGCCTTTAAACTCCAAGGGGCCGGTGGCGTAGGCCAGGCACCGCAGCCCGATGTAGAACGAGGCCATTTGTTAGCGCCGGTTGAAGTGCAGCAGGAGACTTCATCTTGATTGGCGGCTGAAAAAGGAGACAAATCCGGATCAGCAAGTGGAGGGGAGACGATAGCAGTCAAGGTCGTGACGGCAGGGTCGTCTTATGTGAATATGTTGGTGGGAGACCGGCAGGTTAGGGCTCGGGTAGACTCTGGAGCGGATATATCCATACTGTCTTCAGAAGTTTATGACCGGTTAAAGCGGAAACCAGGCAAGGTCAATGATATCAACATGCAGCTTGCTGATAAGAATTCTATTCTGAAGGGATTTGTGACACAGCCTATCCATGTACAGCTGGGAAAACAGTCTTCCAGGGAAGGGATATGCGTTGCGCCAATCAGCGATGAGATGTTGCTGGGACATGACCTGCTGCGGCACTTCAAGGCATTGATTGATTTGCACACAGACTGCCTATTGGTCAATGGCGAAAGTATACCTTTAAACACAACATTTAGGGACAAACCGGTGGTTGCAAGGATCATCATGTCTAAAAGAACAGTGGTACCGCCAAATTCAGTGGTCAGGGTCCCCTGTAAACTGGAGGGAACGTTGGGGGCATATTACATTGAACCAGTGAACAACTTGCAGGTATTGGTTCCAAAAGTTGTTCGGGACGCTAATGAAGTCCCAGTAGTGTGTTTTGTGAACCCAACTGACCAGTTTAAGACTATCAAGAAAAACGTGGTAGTGGGGAACGCCTATGAATTTGAAGAGGTTCTTCAGGAAGGCGATTTCCAAGCAACGACAGATGATGGCATCAAGATACATCCTGTAGCTGAAGTAGACCACCGTTTAACAGCGGAATATAATAGAAATCCGTTGGAATTGTCCTGTGCCGGGTCGACCAGTCAATCCAGAGAACAGGAGACCGTGGCAGGTTGCCAGGTGGAGTCGGTTTGGCAGAAAAGGTCGACCAGAGAACCGGAGACTGTGGCAGGTTGCCAGGTGGGGTCAGATCAGCTGAAAGGGTCGCTGAGTAAAACCAGAGATCCGGAGACCGTGGCAGGTTGCCATGGTGAGTCGGAACAGCAAAAGAAGGAAAAAGAAGTCGTTCCTGACCATCTGCAGGAAGTGTACAAAGCGTCGATAGGGAAGTTGACGGATGAACAAGCCGGAGCACTCGCCAAGTTACTATGCAACTACGCAGATGTGTTTGCAAGAGATGAGTTCGATTTAGGAAGTTTCACCGCCATTGAACACACTATAGATACGGGTGAGGCCAAACCGATCAAACAAAGAATGCGGCAAACCCCAGCATGTTTTGCAGGGGAGGAAGAGGCTCATTTGAAGAAAATGTTAGATGCGGGCGTCATCCAGGAAAGTTCTTCGGAGTGGGCATCAGCACCGGTGTTAATAAGAAAACGTGATGGGTCGGTCCGGTGGTGTATCGATTACAGAGCGCTGAATAATGTCACTGTGAAAGATACGTTTCCTTTGCCTCTGGTTGAGGACTGTCTCGATGCGTTGGCCGGAAACATCTGGTTCTCCAAGTTGGATGCAAATGCCGCCTATTGGCAGGTGCCAATCAGCCCGGAGGACAGGAAGAAGACTGCGTTCATAACAAAATATGGACTTTTCCAACATGTGCGCATGGGTTTTGGGTTGACAAATGCCCCCGCCACTTTTGCAAGGGTTGTTAACCTTATATTGCGTGGGTTGACATGGAAAACGGTCTTAGCCTTCCTCGACGATGTACTGGTCCTTGGAAAGACGTTTGATGAACATTTGAAAAACCTAGCGGATGCTCTATCCCGTTTCCGTCTGCATGGTTTAAAGCTTAAACCGAAGAAGTGTATTTTCTTCCAACCGGAGGTCGAGTTCCTTGGACGCATTATTAATGGAAAAGATATGGCTCTGTCGGAAAAAGACATTCAAACGGTTGCAGATTGGCCAATCCCAAATTGCTCAAAAGACGTTGAACGGTTTTTGGGATTTGTGAACTATCACCGGTCATTTATTCAAGACTTTGCTAGTTTAGCACAGCCCTTGTATGCACTGACCGGCAGGAACCTGTTCAAATGGGGTAAAGATCAGCAAAAGACATTTGAGATGTTACGGGGTGCCATGATCAAGGCGCCTGTATTAGGTCTTCCGAATCACCAAGACCCATATATCCTTGATACTGACGCGTCCAACACAGCCATTGGTGGCGTACTCAGTCAAGTTCAAGGCGGTGTGGAAAAAGTGATTGCCTACAGTAGTTTCTCACTGACATCTGAACAGAGAAGATATTGCACCACCAGAAAAGAGCTTCTTAGCATTGTACGGTTTACTAGGCAGTTCAGATATTACCTGTTAGGTAAAGTCTTTACTGTCCGAAGTGATCATTCAAGTCTTACATGGCTATTGCGCTTCAAAGAGCCACAAGGACAGTTGGCCCGTTGGATGGAAGAATTGGCACAGTACCACATGATCGTGCAACACCGACCTGGAAAAAATCATGGAAATGCTGACGCGTTATCACGTCTTCCAGACACATTGAGTCCATGTCCTTCGTTTCTTGCAGGAATAATACCTGCCGACTTGCCTTGTGGTGGTTGTCACTACTGTGCCCGTGCACATGATCAGTGGGCTGCATTCACAGAAGACGTCGACGACGCCATTGGCCTAGTAGAGCAGGGCAGTTTCCAAACGAGGGGTGACCAAACAATGTCAGAACATGAACAATCAGTTCGCATCGAAGGAGCAGTTTGCTCAAGTACACCGTCGGATGGCACGGAAGTGGAGAACGTTCAGTCAGTTTATGACGTTTCCAATAGACAAGAGACAGCTGTTCAGCTAGGATCATATCCCTGGGATCCTGGGGGGCGAGACGATCACTCATTCATGCCAGGTGGTGGCAACAAGAATCCAGCAGAAGCCTGTAACCAGGGCAATGTAGTTTCGAACCATGACTTTCCCAAATGTCAGTTTGACAATTCTAGAACTATGGAAATAGGGCAAAGTAACGCGGCTTTCCAGATTTGTGCTTTCACACCCGAAGTGATTTTCTGTGCAAGTGTAAGTGTAAGATCACCTGAAGAGTCACAGGGCGATAATGCATGTTGTTGGGGTTTCACATTCAAAGAATTGGAGGAAAAACAAGCGGAAGACAACAAATTGGCCATGTTACTAGCCTTTCTGAGGGACAAAACCGAACCAGATGAGGGTAAACTGTTTCTTTCCAGTCCGGATGCAAAATACTACTGGATTAACAGAGATATGTTCAAATTGGTGCAGTGTGTTATGTTTCGCATGAAACCTAACTCGAAGGACTTGGAATTGATGGTACCCACTGACTTACAGACCCAAGCTATTGAATGGCATCATGATTTACCATCGGCTGGGCACCAGGGTGTGGCCAGGACCAAGGCGAAGATCCAGGAAAAGTTCTTCTGGCGACATATTTCCAAAGATGTAGAGCGATACGTGTTGACCTGCGATGTGTGCAATCGCAATAAGAAAAGTAAATGCTACGGGAAAGCTCCATTGACAGAGTACCAGGCAGGGGCTCCGATGGAGAGGGTTCACATAGATTTCTTAGGACCGTTGCCACGTACATCTAATTCAAATTCACAAAGCAAGGACCACACCTTATAGACCATCTTCCAACGGACAAGTTGAGAGGTTCAATCGAACATTAATGGATGCGGTTCGGTGCTTCATTGGAAAAACACATAATAAATGGGATGAGAAAGTGCAGCAAATAGCTGGGGCTATAAGGGCCTCTGTAAACCGCAGCACTGGATATACGCCCAACAAATTGATGTTAGGGCGCGAAGTTAACACTCCAGCTCAACTGATGTTCCCAATGGCGACAGATAAACATGAAGATGTGGACGAATTTGTCTGCGACCTTCTGGGGACCATAAGCCTAGCCCATGAAACAGCAAGGGCCAATCTAAGGACAGCATCAAAACGTATGAAGCGAGATTACGACGTAAGGGTGTTGCTGCGTCCCTACCAGGAGGGTGATGTGGTTTATCTCATGGACACCGCAGTACTGAAGGGAAAGTGCAGGAAACTCTGCTCACCATGGAAGGGTCCAGGTGTTATATCAAAGAAACTCTCTGCATACCTGTACCAGGTGAAATTGCGGAACTCTGTTTTTGTGGTGAATCACGACAGAATGATGCCATGCCGGGATAGGAAGTTGCCTGCATGGATCGTGCAACATCGCAGTCAAGATCAGGTTGATCCGGACAATCTTGAAGATGAGGAACTGCACTGCGTCTGTGAAAAACCGTGGCAGGGACGCTTCATGATCCAATGTGACTTTTGTGACAAATGGTACCATGGGTCTTGTGTTAACATTTCTCCTTCTGATGCGCTAGATATAGACAAGTACAGGTGTGGGGCATGTCGCAAAAATATTTCTTAGTCTTTTTTGCCTGTATGAACACTTACGGAGCAGTTTGCCCCATTGTTTTGTTTGTATGTTTCAGATTCAATGTCATCTTTCATTAAGGAAGTCGAGGCGCTGCTAAGCCAGGGGATCCTCTACAAAAGCCCTGACAAGTTTGCTCTGGGGATTGGACTGGCCATGGCTCAGGACAGGGAGGGTGCCCTTCGCCTCCTAGAGGGGATGGTCAGTTTGGCCAAGACCCAGAAAACGAAGACCAAGGGAAAGGAGGACTGGCTTAAGAATTTATCAAGATCGCTAGATACCTATCAGATAGTGGACAGGGAATGGATCCACGAAAATGTATTCCCACTTCCCCAGCGGCCAAAGAAAAGGGAACAGGAGTATAATCCCGGGGCAGGGCAGCGAGATATTCGTTTGGGGCAGGCTGGGTCTAGTTTAGATCAGGCTTGTTACCTGGGAGATGAACTGCTCAACGTAGAAAAGCTTCTCGGAAAACCTGGCACTCCCAGCCACAATGAAGACCTTGGTCCGGATCCTGATATCCTGTTGGGAACGCCGAGTCCCAGAAAGTGTCTGGACAAGTCATCGACGGCAGTTTGCCCGATGGAGGTCAGTTTCCCTGGCGAGGACAAGGTAGAAGCTACAGGAGGTCACACAGACTCGGGGGCTGCTGGTTTACCCTTGGGAGAGGTCGAGGGCGACCCGTCCGAGGATGCAAGTCGCACGTCCACAGGAAGAGATGAGCGGGTTCTCTATTCTCGTGAAAACCAAGTCAGGAGCTCCGAGAGTCACCGGGAGGACAGAAGCAGGCTTTCAGGGGAGAGGGTAGAAGACCGGAAGTGGAGTCAGGCGAAGAAAAGAGATACCAGGTCAGAACCTGCACGGAAAGTACGCCAGATGCCAGGTACAAGTTCCGGGGGCAATCTCCGAGTGTCAGTCGAAATACCGAAGAAGATTAGGCTGACCAGGGACAGTTTGTCCCAGGTCCAGAAGAGGTTAGAATGTCAGCGCCGGGTCGAGAGGCTAAGGAGGAACCATACCTGCTGTGTCCCTGGTTGTGACAGCGTTGGAGTTGAATTCGAAAAGGTCCATGCGATGACCTGGCATGTGCCAACAGTTTTTGATGGACGGTTGGCTGATCCAAGTGACATAGTTCAGGGAATGCGGGTCCGAGCATTGTTGCAGGTTGCAACGTGGCTACTTGGCAGACCAGGGACGCTCCACGACCTGCTGGATCTGGTGAACGCCCAACACTTCCTCGAGTCCCGTGAGACGACTCACCCAAGATCATCCTCTTGGTCTACCTTGGAAGGGTTTTGTAGGTATTTACGGGAACCAGTTCCAGCGGAATTCACACTTGCACCCGTCAACAGTGTCGCAGGACTTCTTCACTGGAGAGTTCTGTACCTGTTGGCAGCCTTGCTGCAGCCCAGGGATCGCCTTTATTGGATGGAGCAGTTTGCTTATCCCCCAATCGTGGTTGAATCTCTCCCAGAAGCAGTGGACAGTCATTTCCACCCTGATCGGCTCAGACGTGCCGCTAATATTCACGGCACCATAGAGGACGTCCTGGCTTTAGGAGTAGAGCAGCAGGTGGTAAGACTCAAGCTTAAACACGTGGTGGCAAGTTTCTGCGACCCAGAGACGTACCCATCGTCAAGAGATGTTGATACTTTTCCACCGGAAGTCATCGTGGCGGTTGGGATTCACCCTAAACATGCCGCCAACCCGAAGAGGTTCCTCTCAGACGCTTTGGAGAGGTTGAGCAGTTTGCTCACTAATCCGCGGGTTGTGGCAATTGGTGAAGTAGGGTTGGATCACTCGATGGACCCGGCAGACTGGTGGTACCAGATGAAGCTGCTGCAGAAACTCCTGCCCATCATCCGAGAAAACAAGGTTCTGGTGCTCCACTGTCGGGGAATTACCGGCGACAATGGTATAGAGGCTCATCTGTTGTTGCTTCACCTTTTAAAGCCCCTTTCAAGACAACAGAGGATTCAGCTCCATGCCTTTAATGGGAACCAACTGGTGGTCGGGTGGTGGCTGGAAGTTTTCCCTAACACCCACTTCAGTTTTAACAGGAGTGTTGAAAACTTCACCCCGGAGCAAGTGGCCGCTGTAGTCAGCATGCCTGAGGATCTTCTCCTTATTGAAACAGACGCCCCTTACTTTACGAGGCCCCATATGAGGTTTTCGGCGCCAGCGGAAGTTGGGGATGTGGCGGCGATGTTGGCGGGACTTCGAGGGGTGACGACGCAGCATATCCTGGAGATCACTACAAGAAACGCCGTCAACCTGTTTGGTGAGATCCCCACAGGGCAGGTTGCCCTGTAGATCAACCCTAGTAATTGATGGTCCTCAATGTATGCCAGTTTGGCGATCCAGGATGGGCACGAACAACAACACCCAGCAGATGGCCGACTATTACCTGCGGCGGAGGTACCGTGTTACGGGAAGCGGCTCCAACAATAAAGACGGGGGGAGTGTTGTGGCTGACCTGCTGGACTGTTGTGTGTGACCTGGCGGAAGCGCGTTGGGAGCATGCGCAGAGAGAAGAGGCGCCGAGCAAATAAAGACGATCTGTGAAATTACCTGTTATATTTAAATCATTAAAGTGTTGTTATATCCTTATCAGTCTGTGTTGTCAGTACGCGGAAAGTGAAATAAGAGTATTTACATCAGTAACAAGTGAGTATGGGTGATTTTGTCAAATATTTATGAATTTATATAAACTGTGTATTTTTTTTTATTATACATGTAGTACAATATGAATTAAAATAAACGTTAATAAGAACACTTGTCAAAATATGCGAAATAAGCCAGATATTTAATTCTGAAAGCGAAAATGCCTGTATGCACAGTCGAATTCGCCAGCATGTAAATCATGCATGTACGATGTGAATCTAAATTTAGTTTTACGGATCATGTTAATTACCTGCAACGATATCTATTCATACGACACACTAACACTAACTCCGATCTTAATAAAGAGACGAATGCTTCGGTTATTGTAGGAAAATATGTACGAAATATCTTCGTCACAATCGGCTCGGGGCGCTCATTTGTCTTTGCTGCATTTTATGAAATTCGTCTTCAATGTATAATTGTTTTTGCCTATTTGGTGTTATTGTAACATATTTTTATCAAAATATTACAATTTAGCACATGCCAAAATTTTGCATACTCACTAATATATAAAACAACTCATTTATGGAAGTAATTATTGATTTATTTAAAGCGGGTATATACGATCTTGTCAAATATTTATTAGTTAATATAAAATGTTTAAAAAACGTGTTATACATATATTTCAATATAATCTAAAATAAAAGTTAAGAAGAACACGTGTCGAAAAATGCTAAATAAGCCAGATATTTAATTCTGAAAACGAAAAGGGCGGTTCAGCCAAATTCGCCAGCATGTATATTATGCATGCACGATGTGAATCTAAATTTAGTTTAATGGTTCATTTGAAATTCCTGCAGTGATATCGAATCGTACGACACACGAACACTCACTTAAAAGACAAATGCATCGGTTATTGTAGGAAAATATGTACGAATTATCTTCGTCACAATCGGCTCGGGGCGCTAATTTGTTTTTGCTGTATTTTATGAAAATCGTCTTAAATGTATCATTTTTCTTGCATATTGTGTGTTATCATAAAATATTTGTATCAATATATTACAATTAAACACATGTAAAATTCGTATAATCTCGCTTTAAAGCAATGTGAATTAAAATAAAAGTTAAGAAGAACATGTGTCGAAAAAAGAGAAATAAGTCAGATATTTAATTCTGAAATTGAAAACGGCTGTACAGCTGAATTCGCCAGCATGTACACCATACATGTACGATGTGAATCTAAACTTAGTTTAACGGTTTATTTGAATTCATGCAACGATATCTATTCATACGACACACTAACGCCGAGCCGAATACAAAGACGAATGCTTCGGTTATTGAAGGAAAATATGTACGTCGATAATTTGTCTTTGCTGCATTTTATGAAATTCGGCTTTAATTTATACTTTTTCTTGCCTTTTTTTGTGTTATTGTAACATATTTTATCAATATATTACAATTAAACACATATAGAAAATCGTATATACTTTCTTTAACTGATAATAACACAATCGGAAGAAGAAATACAAATACTTACATTTGACTAACGGCATTTCGAAAGATATATCCCACTGCCGACAATTTAAAGTTTTTTTTAAATTTTAAACTATGTATTCATGTAATAGCACTTAGTGCTGGATAGTTGTCAATCTTTCTGGTTACCTGTTATCCACGTATGTTTTAGTACAATTTTAATACTGGTGGAAACCAAACGGTGTAACATTACTGTTTTAAATCGTTAATCACCGTTAGACTGAATAGAGTTTCTTTATGTATTTGCAATTGAATTTGCTAGCTTATCGTTGAGTTACCATTGATCAGCGAACAATGGTATTTGGACCGATCCCAATGATTGATCACATTTTATGAAACACATAACCAACTTCACCACATGACTTACCGGTAGAAAAATAAACGCACAAGGAGACGCAGCGATGCATTTTAATGCGAAGATATCTATATACATATATATGGAAGTTTGTTTACATGAGTGCTTCGTTCTTTGTTTAAGCAGAGGTTTTGATATTTGTTATTTCATCATGTTGATATTTAAGAACACTACTTAGTTCCTGTTTTTTTGCATGTGTTGCTCTCAGTATTAAAAAACGGCGACTCTCCCTTTTTTTTAATTTTTCGCAATTACTTTTATGTATGTCAACCTCTGGGTAACTTTGTTTTAGGCTTTTGCGTTACATTCACACACATGATATTTACAATATGGTCGACACTAAGTGAGACATAGATTTGATACGTGTATTTTTGTTAAAGTGATATGGGCATTTTTCACTGTTAAATTGCGCTGAAAAGAATTTACAGGTTTAAAGAGTTAGTTAAAATGTGGTTACTGACCAATTATCTGCAACTCATCTTGCTACCAGTTGTTTATAAAAAATATATTTTATATTCGATAGTTTACGTGACTGGTGAGTCATGTAAGACGAAATGAACCGTCAAACAAAATGGTGTCTTTGTGTCGTGTAAACGAATCTGCACTAAAACTTAATTTTAGTATCACATGGTACATGCATGATCAGTTGGCAAACGAAAGTACGGTTGATATTCAAATGCATTATTTTTCTCTTTCCGGTATATTGTTTTAGTATGTTGATGCTGCATTAAAAAATATAAGTGTATATGAAGTGAAAACACTAAAAATAAACAACGGTTGCGATAGACACCTATAAACTGTTAGATGCCCATAATACATTTGTATCACTTTAATTATAGAATTGATGCTTTGCCGGTATTTTTATAGAATGTTGTAGTAAGATGTTTCTAATTAAATGTCCGGCCCATCACTCAGCCTCTCTAATATGGCACAAAGAATTTGGTCAATGTAAGCAAAATATAAATTTCAAAATCTCATAATTATTTTTTCTTATAAGCGATGTCCATGTATTTCCTACTTGTCTTACACAGGTGAACAATGTCGATGTTTAAAGGTGGGTTCCCACTGCCGATCCGATCAACTCGATCATCCCGATCACCGAAATTTCCCGACCAAAGCTCGACTAGAAAGGGTATACACGACTTCTTCTCGACCTCTTGTCGATAACACACGACCCTCACAAGACTCATTCACGACGTCCACTCAACCATCGTTCCGATTACCGCTCAATCATCTCGACCTATACGCGAGCCCTATACACGACCAGATCGTGATGGTCATACTACAGCCGTACAAAGCGATCTAAAATAACTCGGGCAGAGGTCGAGCGGATCGGGTACAGAGCTCGTGTATGGTCGAATAGCAATCGGGAAGTGATCGTGTACGGTCGAGTAGCCGTCGGGTAGCAGTCTAGTAAATCTGTACATCTAATCGAATAGAGGTCGAGTGGATCGTGTTGCGATCTAAAATTACTTCGCGATCAACTCGATCTTCTACTCGACTAATACACGACCACTTCCCGAGCGCTTCTCGATCCATTTCCTACTCGACCGCTACTCGATATTTTTTGACATGTCAAAAAATATCGGGTAGGAAGCCCGACCAATACCGACCTTTCCGACCGCCCCCGACCACTCATGCCGACCGAACCAGACCAGTACCCGACCGCTTGGTCGGGCTTGATCGAGTTGATCTGATCGGCAGTGGGAACCTAGGTCAAATCTGGTACTTAATCTGGTACAGAATTGCAAGCTAACTATTTTATTGCTGAACGAAATATGTCCATGTTTAATAAATGATGAGTATGCTTAATACGAAAGAAGGAAATACTGGCGACATAGTAATTCGTGCTCCGGATAACTGCAGTATCTAACTCTTTCAGTGCTGGAACGAATTTTGAAGGCCTTTAGTTTAGTTTAAACCTATTTATTTTAGCTCGATTGCGTCGAAAGCCTTAGGCTTATATAAACGCTCTCGAGTCCGTTTCCTGGGCCTAGAACCAGTACTTGGTGTCTTTGGGGGAGATCTAAAGAACGCTCCCACGGTGGGGATCGAACCCGTGACCTCCCGGTCGCAAGGCGGACACCATATCCATTACACCACGGCGACCTTTGCAAACAGTTTGGATCCAGATGAAAAGCCACAGAACGTGGCGTCTCATCAGGATCCGAACTGTTTGCTATTCTGATAGTATTCTTTGAAAAAAAATCAAAGAAAATGCTAATTTAAGAAATTCATCAGACGAAATTTTAGCAGACGACAAATTTCCCAGCATGCAAAGGGCTAAGCTAGGTTGAGCTTTACATGAACTATTAGTTACACTGTAACTAACTGTGTAACGATAACATTGCATATCTCAACCGACTACTCGATTACTCGGTGTGTATGGAAATTACTAGTACTCGGGATGTATGGAAAATACACCATGGGCACGTAACCGCTCTAAGCCAATCGGATTAGTTCATTTTGTAGGAGGTGAGATATATATTGATACAGTAAACAAAACATGGATGTCACATGGAATTGGTGTTAATCTTTTACAAAACCTGAAATACCAGATCATATCATTCCAGCATTTCAGTATTGTTTATAATAATGAAATAAATTTCAACCAATAATTACTATATTGAAATGGATATAGAAATATAAACTGTTTTTTCGTCGGAAAAAGAATCAATATTTTACATTAACAAATATTTAGCACACGGCCTCATTGTGGACAACAAGCCCGATTCAAAAACACGGCGCTGTTTTTCAGACTTCCACACTTTTTAACGAGCGTTTAAATTTGCTGATGTGTTGCGATTGTCCCTCTTCATAGTGAAAGTCGCTATGAGAAGCATTGTTTATGTCGTTCCGCAAATGTTACTTCTTCGAAAATGGCGGTTGAAACCCCGAGTTCGAATCATACCGCTTCTTCGCTCGGACCATTCCTACCTCGTACTGACGTAACGTGATGGTTTCTTCATTTTTATTAGATCATATTTAGTATGAATAGTTTATTTATGATAACGTTTGATAATTTCTCCCTGAGTTATATGCTCAACGTTTAAACCAGGTTTTCACCGAAGCTGAACCTAATGGTTATTAAATATGGATTTGTCATCGGCGATGTCAGACGGATCGGGTTTTTAAATCGTCAAAAATGGAATACAATGGATATTTTAGAGCATAGTAAATATTCAGTATTACTGTTTCCTCACCAATATCATAACTATAACGAACATTTGCGAATCTGAAACATTTTTTTTATTTGTCAATTTACCAAAACGTGAAAAGGCCTCTTTAATCGGTTGTGTAAAAACATCGATCATGTCCTTGTGTTTTAAGTTGCTTTTTGTGTTTGAGTGTGTTTTATTCCTAGTCCGAACCGGAAGCTGCGTATTTTGCAGCGGCGCCAGCTCCGCTGAAAATTGCTGCTTTTGCTCCGAATCCTAATCTCGCCGCACCTGCAATCTGAGCCAGCGCGAATAAGCTACCGGAAGCAACAGCTGGGCCCTGAAATGTTTGATACATGCCTTCGTATACCTTTCATTTCTGTTTAAAAGGGATCCGCTGGCATAGAATTTATCCTATTTTGGGAACATGCATGGAGAATTCTGGCTAAATATTGCAAATCAACCGAATCAATGGATAACACGTAGTTTGTTTTCGAAATTTATGCACGAAATGCACTTCGCTTTCATTCCGTTGTTCGTTGTTACGTTTCATGAATAAAGATAAGCCAACTGCTTAAAGTACACCACAAATAAAATCTGCAAAGCAAATTGTGCATGTACATTCGAAAATACTGTATCGGTTAAGATACCTCGTCGTTAGTTTGGTGTGATGTGTGTGCATACTTTGACACGTAACAAATGATAAGTGTCATCAATATTTTGATCGGAACGATTTTACTAGCGTTTTCTCCAGTTGCCTCGCAAGAAAAAAGAGAGGGGGTTATTCAGAGGGTTCCTATGATGATGTTAGGGACAACTGCGTGTTATGAAGTCTTTCTTTGGAACGCCGATCGTGAGATCGCCACAACGATTTTTTAATAACTCGATGTTTACTGTAACTGCAGACAAATGGAGAAGTAAAACAAAATGTGTTTCAAATCAGACCCTCAGCTTATGATGTCTGAAATTAAATCAATATTATACCAATACTCAATACTAAGTAAGAATGTATTGAGCTTTAAGTGATATTATGGGCATCTAACAGTTAATAGGTGTCTATCGCAACCTTTGTTTATTTTTGGTGTTTTCACTTCATATACACTTATATTTGTTTATGCAGCATCACAATACTAAAACACTATCATGGAAAGAGAAAAATAATGCATTTGAATATCAACCATACTTTCGTTTTAACAACTGACGACAGAAATGATTCGATTTACGATGTGAATCTAAATGTAATTTTAGTGCAGATTCGATCATACGACACAAAGACTCTATTTTGTTTTACGGATAATTTCGGCTTAGATGACTCACCAGTCATGTAAAATATCGAATTTAATATATACTTTTTATAAACAACTGGAAGCAAGATGAGTTGCAGATAATTAGTCAGTAACCAAGATTTAACTAACTCTTTTGACTTGTTAATTCTTTTCATCTCAATTCAACAGTGAAAAATGTCCATAATATCACTTTAAGTAATGTAAATAGCACAATTCGGACGAAATATATTATTAACCGAGAATACAGATCAAGATTAATATTTAGGGTTCAAACAATCGTTTATTAATTACTAGTAAACAATAAATTGGGGTCGGACGAGTATAATACTTTTGATACCCAGTTGTTCGTACACTAGGTTATTTTGATCCCATTGGTTAGCGCTAACCGCCGGTTAAAGTTATCCAAGCTGTGTTACTAACCAGGTAGGAGAAATGCGTTGCTGGAAATATTTACCCAGGCTGGATAACTATCCATGTTGGGTAAATTTATCCACTGGTTAACTTTCACATATATTAGTCCAGTCAAAATATCCCCAAAATAGCCATAACCTTAAAAAAAATGCAACAGAAACGAAACCTTTAAATTTACCATCTAGGATCTATTACATATTAAATAAAAAAAAAATCTAGAAAAATCTAAGCAGGGGAAATATTGTAAAAAATGAAAATATTTACTAGGTAAACACATAATATTTCAGATAGAAATTGCCTGCTACAGCTCAATAGTGTTCAGAAGAGCAGTTTCATTTCAATATTTGAACATAATCCGGTACACAGAAAGTAGCAAATAGTATAAAAATATATTCTTTGGCTATCTGTGCATGTATTTAAAGCGAGATAAATATACATT
The DNA here is from genome assembly GCF_020536995.1 of Dreissena polymorpha. Taxonomy (NCBI): domain Eukaryota; kingdom Metazoa; phylum Mollusca; class Bivalvia; order Myida; family Dreissenidae; genus Dreissena; species Dreissena polymorpha. Next base: position 3,442,086 of record NC_068370.1, on the reverse strand, counting down.
AAACATTATACAATAATGAAGAAGTGGGTGGGGCAACGAACAATAACCTCAATAGGATATATGACTGCCACATTACGTTCATGTTTGACCACAAGTATCAGGCGCATGTAATAACGTCTTTAACACAAATGTTAAACCAGGTTCTTATAATTCCAAGTCTGAGTCAGAATCGTCTGATTCCCGTCTACATGTTGTGTTAGTGCAACTAACACCCTGGCACTCTGAACATCCAGTTGTACATTCAAGTCCGCTTTTTCTACATGTGCATTTTTTAGAATCGCAATTTCGTTTGCATCTGCATTTAATCATGTTAAGAAGGTTCTCTGGGGCAGGCGGTAAATCTGTTTTCAATGGTAGAAGTCTGTCGTTATTAAGAGCCCAACCCCATTCAGTTGGCAGCAGTGGTGGGTCAGCTCCTATCCACTCCTGGACTTGAAAATATGAGCGCACGCTGTGATACTTAGCCGACCTAGAGGTAGGTGGTAATGTTTGAACCTGCACATGGGTTGTACTTGTCATTACCTTCCGCGTAAATTTCCTGAAGTGAAGCGTAACATGTCTAACCCTTTCTCATCCAATCCACCATACAGACAAAGAAGTATCTTTTCTCCATTTCTTACTATGCTTTCTTCAGTGGACTGTTCTATGAATGTCTCCGCAAGTGTAACAAGATCTGTATCACCCAAAAACCTTTTCAGTGCCGCTCCTTTGCTTATGCCATACATCTGTGAGGTAGTATCACATCCAGTGAGGGCATGTATTACAGGCAGGATATGGGAACAGCTGAGACCTAATACCCGTTTTGTCTTCTGAATATGCCAAACTCGCAATCCCTTGGAGGCTGTAGCACTGGTTGCTGACTTGAAGAATACCGATCTGCTGGGTGAATTGAAATGTAACAGAAGTACAAGTAAATCCGTATCTTCACCAATAATGGTTACATTTGATGTTTCCGCTAATTTTAGAGAAGTTTCTACAATCAACCGATCAGCATCATGGACAGCGTGAACACAACGATATCCGTGGACTTCTAATTCTGTTCCCAACATAAAAATGAAATTCTGTTTATTTTCTGGGTTTGACAAGAACTTCTCTTTTCGTGAAGTGCATTTTGTAAAGTAGACTTTTGGTCCAACGACAACATGCGTTCGCCTGATATGTGCTGTGTCTTTTGTTGTTGGTCATGACAGATAACCATCAAATACAATCACTGCATTGGAATAACGTCCAGTTATGTAGCTTATATAGGCTTTACAGATTTCAGCAAATGTCATTCCCAACTTCCACGGCAAATGATGAAGAAGAAATCCACCATCAAGCACATCAGTTAAGTTTACAGTGTCAGATTCCTCACATGCACTACAGTCACCAAGTTTTCATATCGCATTAGCCAGTAAGGACTTTTGAGACTTTCGAATGAGTCCAGTAGTATCAAACAATGCAGATGGTACACTACAAAGCTCATATAAAAATATACTCGGAATGTCATCAGCAAATCTTTGGGCTGCTGTAGATAGTCTTTGAAACAGTAATTGTGGATCAACTTTCACAACGTCATCATTCTTGGTCCGCGGTGCAGCGTCCAGAGTAACCGCCCTTTTGTTCCGTTTAAATGTGATTTCAAAAGCATCTTGTCCCATCATAGACTGGACAATACCATCCCCAACACTTTTAGCCTTATGTACATTCACGTTTTCTGAGGAGGTGACACCAGTTTCTATATTGTACAAAAGAGGATCCTTACGAAATGGGGTTCTTTCTTCTAGAAAGGACACGAATGTTTGTGTGTCCTTGTAGTCTCTCTCATTGCGAGTTTTCCCAAATTCCTTATTATGTTGTGGACTGGACTGAAATTCTCTCTCACAGAAAGATTGCATTGTTCATTTCAACACATGTAGGCATGGATAAAAGCCATTGTGTACGTTGGCTTTCTGACATACCCTTACCACGTGTCATTCCACCTGTAGTTTTTGCACTTCTCATTAGGACTTGCTCAATAACAAGGTCTGGTGACAAGCCTGCCCAGTATCTGTCACTTCGTCTCACAACTTGTAAACCATTTTAAATGCTTGACAAACATTTGGATGGCTTTCGGGAAGTTTCTTCATAGTTTCCAAATAGTGGTATACAGATTTCAAGTATAAGTTGTGTCCTGCTGCAGCAAAATACGGTAACATTTCATGAAGGGACTGCAGACTCAATTCCCAGTGACCAGTACGCTCAGCAAATACAAACCGTCTATAGATGTCAATTATTTCCAGATACTGGATCCACAATGCTGCTGTTGGGTACACTTTCAGACGAGATTTTGTGTCCAACCAGGATCGAAATAACTTATCTAAAAGTTCATTGTCATACACATCTTGTGGTAGATTTTTACCAGATACAAGCTTTTCATAGAGGTCAGTCATTGTTTGCATGCTGGGAGACACAGTGTAGCTAATTCCTTCAAATGTACTTTCTTCATTATTGCAGTTATTTTACTTGGAGTTGCTGGTGTGTTGTTATTGTCATCAATAGGGTTTTCTACAGAAGTAATTATTTCCTTACGCATCAAAAGAATACATACATAGGGCAGTTGAGGCCAACGAGTGTCCGCGAACAGCTCTTGCAACTGCTTTCCCGCTCATAATGTGTGCACAGTATTTGGAGCATACACTGTTTCAAACAATTCATTCAATCCTGTGCCTGACATGAGTTGGCCAATGCATCCCAGAAAGCTCATTATGCAGTGAAATCCGCCTAGTCGAACTACCATGTCCTTTAGCAAAGTACCATCATTAGCTTTGGATACAATTGTTACTGCTTTCCAATACAATGGTTGATCAAAGGTGACAACCGCGGTTTGCTTGTACTTGTATGCATGGCTGGAAATATACTGAAGCGTTGTGAAAACGCATGACATGTCGTTCGGATCCATATCAATCATAGGTAGCAGGATAACCGATGATTTACCTGGGTGTTCACCTTTACTTATCATCTGCATAAGTCCTGACCATTCGGGTCCAGTTTTCCTGTGTGGCCAAGTGATCTGCGCAAGAAATGAAATTTTGTTGTAAGCATCATATATACGAGTTTTATTCTGTAATGTTATCTCTGACAATTTCAGTGAAGGCTTTGAATTACATGGTGCTGTGTAATATTGTTTATTTATCTTTCCAATTGACAAGAGATCCTCAGCTGTAATGCGCCTTCTTGTCACTGGTTTATAACCAAAGTTTCCCGCTGTAACACAGGCAATCATACCCATACCATGAAAGGTATTGTGTCCATCCAAAGTCCGTAGATTATGGTCAACATTGTCACCCACATATTGAATGAACATGTCTTCATGATAGTTTTCAATATTTGTATTGTTTGTAAAAACTGCACTTGACTCGAACGTCTGCACTTCAGAGTAAGACACACAAAATCCAAGGCTATTCAACACATCAATGAGATACCTTGACGCAAAATGATGATGGAGCTGAACAGCCAACCCCAACTGTAATGGAGCTATGATAGTTCTAGGTCGACAAGCTTGCATAATGGCTTGACCTATTGAGCACAATTTTACATCAGAATCCTTCCCCGAAAATATTTCTCTTAAAAAGATTAATAAGCTTTCAGGCACAAACTGCTTATTGGCGATATCATCCGGATTTGAATAAACTGATTTGTCACTTTTTACATCCTTGATATCATTTAGAATTAACTTAGCTGCTGTTTTAAAAAGAGTTACGTTTTGGGCCTCGGCATTACCTAACTTTCCTTGTGAATAGAAGTCATGTAATATTGAAGCTCCAGTTCTTGTAAAGGTGACCACATCTACTGTCCCATTTATGTCTGTGATTATAACTGAATCAACAAAATTTTCCTTTAATTTCTGCTTAGTGTATTGTACACCATATGCATTTTCTCCACAAATATTTTTCATTTGGTCAACTAAATCTGTTACTGTTATTTGCCCGTCGTCACTTTCTTTTAATGATGAGATCACTATTGAAAAGCTAGATGTGCTGTTTCGTTCGTGGGTCTGCCTCGTATTGGTGATGTCATCGTCATAGGTTCGGTAATACTGCGGAAATTTGTTGGCATATCTTTAAATGTTCTAAAATTGATGCTACAGGACTGGTGGTAAACTGCATCAACTGCTGGTAGGTCATTTACATATTCTATCCTGCCCCGGACCTTATCAGCCCAATCATCTCCTCTGGCTGAACACAACTCTATTATAGTTTTTTGAAACTCTAATGTCCTTACTGGAAAAACATCCAAACCGCGTTTTCTGTCATTGTATTTAGCAGAATTACCACAAAATATACAATGTTCTTGAAAATTCAATACATCAGCTTTAGACCTCACTCACCTGTTTGGACAAAGGTTTTCTTTTGTATCGCGAACAATAACATTAGCATTTGTGTACGTCTTTCGACATGCAATGTGAACAAAATTTCCTGGAACAGCCCTAACATTATCCTGTCTCTTCAAGCTAGCATCATTTATTCAACTGCATTCTTTTACTGTAAGCTTAGAGCCTTGGTTGTCTTCAACTGCATGGTGACATATACAGCAAATCATGATATTCATTCTGTAATATAAAGAGGAGACAACTGTTAGGTTTATGTTACACACTTACTGAATATTTTTTTTTCATTACTGCATTTATTTTTAATAATATATAAACTTTGAACCTGTACACTTGTATTACACCATATTTATAAGTATAATGTTGGTCTGATTCTAGTTTCAAAATAGGGCAAGCGTGGTAAGAAGTTATAGTAGATTTCTTCATATTGTTGAACGATAAATTATATTAATTTCATTATTTTTGACACAATAATACTCACATGTCAGGATTTCTAACATTATCCGCAAGACATCAGGTAAATCACTTCCATGTTATTGTCTGAAATACATAATACAAAAAATAGAAATGTTTGTTATGGAAACAATTTTGTTAGAAAGCAAAATGCTTGTTATCATGTCTGGTAATGGTCACCGTAAACATGAGTGAATCTGGCTGATGCAAGTACTCATGAAGCGTCCAACATGAAAGCCCAAAGAAGGATGACAACAGAAGACCAATAACCTTAATTAACATGAGCTTTAACAATGATTCATTAATGACAATTTCATGTATGTATTTTAGATTGCATAGATAACTAGATTGGCAAAAATATTTGGATTCACTAATTTTCTGTCATTTATTTCAAAACCCAGGAAATACTTACAAAAACAGACTGGTCACCAAATGCTTTGTCAATTGTCTGAACATCTGTCAAACACCTGCTGGATTCAACTGAAATATAAAGGAAAGGAAAAAAACAAGAGGGCCATGATGGCCCTGAATCGCTCACCTGACTAACCTTGCTTCATGAACTTAAATTTTATTAGACCCATATACAATCCCAAGCCAAATTTTATTAATAAATACATTCTGACAAAATTTCATTAAGACGTGATGAAAACTGTGACCTCTTTCATCTACACAAGGTTTTACTAGAATTTGCCCGGTGACCTAATTTTTGACCCCAGATGACCCATATACGATCCAAAATCAGATATTATCAAGATAAACATTCTGACCATATTTCATTAAGATCATATGAAAACTATGACCTCTATTGTCTTCACAAAGTTTTTCTATGATTTGACCTAGTTTTTGACCCCAGATGACCCTAATACAATCCCAACCCAGATTTCATCAAGATTAATATTCTGGCCAAATTTCATAAAGATTTAATGAAAACTGTGACCTCTACTGTCTACAAAAGTTTGTTTTTTTAATCTGACCTAATTTTTGACCCTAGATGACCCAAAGTCAATCCCAATCCAGATTTTAACAAGACAAACATTCTGACTATATTTCAATAAATACAATCCAAACAGGGCTCCTCTTGCCCAAAAATTTCTGTGGCCAACATTTTAGCCAAATGGAATTTTGTGTAGCCAAATTTTAGAAACTGTAGCCAAAGCTTTAGCAAAGCATTTGCAGGGGTCAAAGTTGGATATTTTGAAAATCCTGAACTTAAAGCTGGGGGCCAGGGGGCCGCAGGGCCCTCGTAGGGTCCAGGGGACAAGGGGGCCAGAGGCCCCCAGAAGCTCCTGGATTCGACACATTTAAAGGGTGCCTGTACCTGTTCTGGTGATTCTATTTTCTTAAAAAAAACAACATACACATATATTTAAAAATCTTCATGTATTTGATAAGGAACACACAAAACTTAGTCAAAAGGCAATTCATTCACATGCACCCTCTGTCTGGCATGGACTCGACTGCAGGTGTTGCTTTTGAAGAACCAGATAAAACCTGTAACAGTGGTTACAAATTATATTTTTCACACATACTTTTAAAAAGTCAATAATACATGTTTAATTAATGCAGAATCAAATGTCACCATTTATATTCACAGAATCATGCTGCCAGAAGCCTCCACATACACCTAAGAAAATTGGGTATGGTGGCTTCTGCTAAACAGTTAAAATTGAAAATTTCAGCATGGGTTCCCCTAGTTTTTATCCCAATCGTTGTTTGAATGCTAAATAATTGTATCCTGGTGTGACCCAAATTTTACGATGTAACGGTTACATGAAGCAATATTTAGCAAATAATTTAAGAAATAATGAATGTTTAATAGCACAAAATAATAATTTTAAACTCGGCTGCATTACTTTGAAATGATTCCAAGACAATAATCATCCATTTAATCGATAAAAATAGAACATCGTTGAATTAAGGTGTCGGCGAATTTGCATTACGGTAGGTTGCCCATATTTGTTTTACAAAAAGTAAAAGAAAACAACATTTCTTGCTGCTGGGCTCATATGTTGGGGACAATAAAACATTTTATTTAACTAAAAAAGACCTGTCCCAGTCAGCAAAAATGGCGTATTTGATCGTATTTTCAATTACTGTTAAATTTTTTTTCCTTATTTATGCTTTATTCAAAGGTCAAAATGTTTTAAAAGCTCACAATCAATGAATCATACGTTATTAATAAAAAAAAATTGGCAAATTTGCTAGATCTATCTTGCCGATTTTTGATGCAAAACAACCTAAACAGTAAACTTTAGCAACAGAAAATACGACCAAATTCGGGGTGTTAGTTTAAAAAATAAAAACCCTACCTGGTTGGTCTTGATGGTGCTTATATTCTTTATGTGATAAGGGCCCTCTGCGTGGAGACGCAATGCCTTCTTCCCACAAGACTGATAATTCAGGGTTTTCTTACAAACTTCTCAAACCGCTTTTCCACAAGCTTCCACTTTTCTCAACCAGTTCACTACCCGCCCGTAGACTACAGCTGGGAATGGCCACCCATTATAAACTTTACGCTGAAGTTTCTTTAGCTACAAACAGGCAAGTATCTCGTTGCCATTTTTCTCAACTTAATTCTAAACACAGCTTCCCATTCGGCATCAAATATACACAAAAAGTACTCAAATTGATTTAAATCGGCAGCAATCTTTAATCTTTAATCAGATGTAATTGTTTATTTAATCCTCTACGATGTACGATTTGTTTTCACATCAGTAATTTGTCTCGATGACCGGTGTTAATGCCGACTGCGTATGAATTTTTCAGGTCAATAACACGGCGATGTATTGATGCACAGTCTACACCTGAAAGCGGTTAATATCTGGGACGGCATGTCAGGAAAAAAATCAATACCGATAATTCGCATTGTTCATTAATTAAGCAACGATTAATAACACTTATCCTTTATGGATTTTCATGAAAGAAAAACCATAATAAAGAAAATTTTATTCTCTTTAATCTGATATATAAACAAGTTTGGAAAAAATTGGATGAAAAATTTGGACTTTATTGCATAAACACCATTTTCTCAATTCAAGGGGAGGTAATTCTGTACTTCATGGACCAATAATGCTCATTTTTTGTAGGGTTCGTGTCCTCATTGATATAAAGACACTGTGCAAATTTGGAAAGGATCGGACAAAAAATGTGGAAGATTTTTGAAAGTTTTCACAAAATAGGAAAAAACGAATAAACATGCAAAGTTCAACGAGCTCCTGCGGCCATGTTTTTTGACGAATCAAATTTTCTTTGAACAACTTTTTCAGGGGAGCCTTCAAAGGTCATCCCTGTGAAATTTTTTGAAAATCTGATGAGCGGTTTCTGACAAGAAGATTTTTTAAGGTTTTTACCATATATGGTCATGGCGGCCATCTTGGTTATGTGATCAAATTTTTTTTAACAATTCTTTTGTCCCATGACCTAGGGATGCTCCACATGAAATTTAGTTGAAATTGGTTTAGTAGAAGAAGATGTTTACAAATTGTTTACAGACAGACGGACGGACGGACGCCGGACGCTGAGTGATCACAATAGCTCACCCCGAGCTATCGCTCAGGTGAGCTAATAAGTATTTTATGTTGTATTGGTAGCTATAGACTTTTTAAGTAATAAGTAAATGAGTAGAGTCAAAATTGAAATTTTGACACAAAAGCGATTCCGTACTTGAGTTTTTATGCAGTAGCTGCATTCCCGCGGACAACGTTTCAACCCGAAAATGTGTGTTTAGTGGTGATTTTGATTGATTTTTTTTATATATGTAACTTATATTTTGTGCGTTTGAAAGAAAAATGCCACTCAAAGCGAGAAAATATTACTAAATCATGTTGTTCAATCTTAAACCGCGAAAACATGTAACTGTTGTGACTTTGCCTTCGATCTGTACCGAGCCGAGAGAAGACGGGACGTAGACCAGACGAGTAGTGCGGGTTTTAGCGTGTACCGGTAGTGACGACAGACGATGCGGGTTCAACTCTGGCATTCGAAGGACCGAGACGAAGCGAGAAACATCAATTGCTCTTATCTTGTAAATAGTGTAAATAAATTGGTATTTTAACTCTGAATAGTCTCGGTTATAATAGTAGAAATACATAATATCACATTATTGGCGACGAGGGAAAACTTTTAAGTAGTGAATTTGCAATTGGGGCTTTTCTGCACCAGGCAAATTTAGGAACATTTGACACTCGTTATTCGGACGAGAAATTCAACAAAAAATACCACGAGGCACGTGAGGTCATCGTTTTGAAGAATACTTCGGGGCTTCTTCTGTCCTGTACCTTTCTTCAACCAGTTGGCTGTCAAGATTGGGGCTTCACTGCACTAGACAGTTCACGGCAAGACACAGTCTTCATTTTTTAAGGTGAGGGGAAAGATGTGTTATTTTGCAAATTATTGTGCAGCTTTATGTAACATCTTTGTTTACTTAAGAGTAAATTGTTGTTAATGCTAAGCAAGATTTGGGCTTTCGTGATTATCAGATGAAAGAACGGGCATGTTAATTGTGCATTAAGGTCATTTGGGAGTTATATAAGGGAGGTAATTTCTGGTAGCCATTCAATGGTGTAAGGACGAAAAAAGGTTTGGTATCATTTACTGGATGAAAATTATTAAAAGGGTATAATTTCTTGTACTTGGTAGCCATTCGCGGTTTTTCGTACACATTAGAGTTGGTACCGGTAAAAGAATTTCTGGTAGCCATTCAATGGTGTAAGGACGAAAAAAGGTTTGGTATCATTTACTGGATGAAAATTATTAAAAGGGTGTAATTTTTTGTACTTGGTAGCCATTCGCGGTTTTTCGTACACATTAGAGTTGGTACCGGTAAAAGAAGCTTTATTTAACTGTCCAAGTGGGTTGGCCTTTTCAATGTATAATTGAACATATGAAATCTGATAGGGGATATGATAGTAGATTCATAAGGGACACTAAAGCCAAATTTTGGGTTAGATTATTAATAGTAAATATTCTTACAAGCAAGCATTAGGAAAGAATCTTAAGAGAGTCATTATTGACATAAAAAGGGCACAATTCCATTACAGGAAATTGTTGATATTTGTGTGATTGCATTTTGTCCGTCGAACGCCGTCCGTCGTACCTTGCATATTTCCAAATCCTTGTGTGATTGGATTTTGTCCGTCGTACGTCGTCCGTCGTACCTTACATATTTCCAAATTCTTGTGTGATTGCATTTTGTCCGTCGTACGTCGTCCCACATAAATTGTGCGTCTACAAATCTATGGTGGGCTATTGAAGTCATCATAGGACTTTACAAATCTATGGTGGGCTATTGATGTCATCATAGGACTTTACAAATCTATGGTGGGCTATTGTGTCATCATAAGACTTTACAACTATATGGTGGGCTATTGAAGTCATCATAAGACTACAAATCTATGGTGGGCTATTGAAGTCATCATAAGACTGTACAACTCTATGGTGGGCTATTGTAGTCATCATAAGACTTTACAAATCTATGGTGGGCTATTGAAGTCATCTTAAGACTTTATAACTCTATGGTGGGCTATTGAAGTCATCATTAGACTACAACTCTATGGTGGGCTATTGAAGTCATCATAAGACTTTACGAATCTATGGTGGGCTATTGAAGTCATCATAAGATTTTACAACTCTATGGTGGGTTATTGTTGTCTACATTAGATTTTTCAAATCTATGGTGGGCTGTTGATGTAATATTAAGCCTTACAAATCTATGGTGGGCAATTTGTGTCATATATTGATTGTCACTTTTTTGTAGATGCATTTAGAATTATTCAAACTTTAATTTTAGTTTGTTTTGAGTTATTTTGAATAATTTTTTGTGTGCTGACAAATCTTTTTAGTACAAATCTTTCACAATTTAGAATTAATTCATTCATTCATAAAACATTTAGGGATTTTGTAAATATTTTTGTACATATAATTGACTCATTTGTTTAAGTTTTTCATTGATTGAATTAAATCTAAATCTTACTAAATTGAGCATTTAAGTTTGACACAATGGCACATCTTGACCCAACGGACAGTAGGAAAAGGGCATCCTCAACAGCTTCACAAAGAACAATAAAAAGTCCAACTGGGGCTGAGTTGAGCGCCTGGATGAGACAATTGGATCGTCAGCAGGCAGAACTGTATGCAAGAACAACCATGAGAAGTCCCACTGATGCTGATTTGAGTGCCTGGAGGACGCAGTTGGATCGACAGCAGGAAGAACTCGACCTCGAGATTTCACGCCTTACTGATGTTATTTCAAGTGGGTTGAGAAGACCAGCACTCACTCCGTCAATCAAGAGGGGTAGACCAGATGTTGATGGATCCAAATCCGCAATCAGTGTTTCAAACCCTGCAGTAAGGTTGCAGTTTGAAGGGCCTACAAGGTTTAGATACTCTAGTCCGAAGTCAGAAGATGAAGATATAGACTTCATTACCTACAGAAAAAGACGTCCCTATCAAGAAGTAGATACTGGGGCGTATCGCCCTAAACCAGCAGTCGATGCTGTTTCCAAACGAGAATTCTATACTGGGGCTTATAGCTCCAAAAAAGAATTCAATACTGGGGCGTATTGTCCCAAACCAGAAGTCTTTGCTGAGGCGAATCATCACAGAGCAGTTTATCCTGGGGCCTATTGTCCCAAACAAGAAGTCGTCGATGCAGGGGTGTACCATTCCAAGCAAGATGTCGATGCTAGAGCGTATCGTCCGAACCAAGAATTCTATACTGGGGCGTATTGTCCCAAACCAGAATTCTATACTGGGGCGTGTTGTCCCAAACCAGAATTCAATACTGGGGCGTATTGTCCCAAACAAGAATTCTATACTGGGGCGTATGGTCCCAAACAAGAAGTCGTCGATGCGGGACATAGAAGAAAGGATCGATCTCCATCAAATGAAAGAAGTCCAGTGAGGAGAGGTAATCCTAAAGACTTGCCCAAAAACCTCAAGTATGATGGTTCCACCAGATGGCTATCCTTCAGACAGAAATTTGAGAGCTATCGCACTGTCAACAAATGGTCAGCCAGTGAAAGCTTGGACTACTTGAACTGGTGCTTAGAAGGAAAAGCATTGGACTTCTTCTCCATTCATCGGCAGCAAGGACCAAACATTACCTTCATTGACATGATGGCCAAGCTTGAGTGCCGTTTTGGGGCCAAAGAGTTACCAGAAACGAGCAAAGCCAAATTTCAACAGGCAACCCAGAATCAAAATGAATCGTTGGAAGACTGGGCAGATAGAGTCCTCTCCTTGGCAATGCCAGCCTTTCGTGACCTTCCAGAACAATATTGTACGGAAGAGGTTATTTCAAGATTCTGCCAGGGATGTCTGGATAAAGAAGCAGGGAAACATGCGTGCTTAAATCGACCAAAATCGATGCAAGGGGCAATAGACCTGGTTCGCCACCATCAGTACATCAGTACAGCAGTTGACGGTAAGGTGTCGCGCCAGAAAAATAACTCCGTGAATGCAGTTAGCAGTTCAGAAGACAAGATTTCAAGATTGGAAAAGAAATTGGACCTTTTGATGGAAAAGTTGGTTAAAGCAGAACCATCTAACAGCTCCAAACCTAAAGAAGCGTTCAGAGGTTTTTGCTATTTCTGCAACAAACGAGGGCACATGCAGCGCGAGTGCATACACTTTAAAGAAGAACAAGCACGAGTTGGAAAAGAAGGAAAATTAAATGTTCCTAAAGAAAGAGGCCCACAGAACTTTAACTGGAAGAGGCAGGAGGCATCTAACCAGCAAACCCGTCAACAGACTTTAAACTTGAAGGGGCAGGAGGTATCGAGCCAGCCACCCTGCCAAAAGTAGATCAAGGCTCACAATGTTCGAACCAAAGTATGGAAACACCATCAAGTACAATCCAAATGAATGAAATTGAACATGTACATGAAAGTGAATTCTTAAAAACTACTCAAACATCAGATGCTGCGTGTGTCACTCCTTTAAAACAGGAAACACCATCAGAAATAAGCGAAGGTTCCATACGAATAGTAACAGGAGGGTCATCTGCAGTAAAAATAATAGTTGGTAACATTCCGGTTTTGGCGAAAATAGACTCCGGTGCTGAAATAACTATTATATCAACCAATGTGTATGACAAATTGGAAAGAAAACCATCCAAAGTCAAAGATGTTCAAATGCAATTGGCTGATAAGGATTCAATCTTAAAGGGTTTTATAATCAAACCAATTGGACTTACATTAGGAAATCAGACTTTTAAAGAACGTGTCTATGTAGCTCCAATTAATGATGATATGCTGCTAGGCCATGATATTTTACATCATTTGGGAATTCTTCATGACATGGCTTCTGATACTCTACTTCTCAACGGTGAACGTATACCCGTTCTTACTTCTTTTAAGGAAAGTACACCAAAGGTTGCCAGGGTAATCATTCCTCGAAGAACTGTAATACCACCTAATTCAGTACTGAGAGTTAAATGCACCTTGTCATCAGAAATGAATGCAGACTTTTACTTTCAAAAGAACGAGGAGTTGGAACTTTTAGCACCTAGGGTGGTACGATAAAAGGGACAAGAACCAGTCATCTGTCTTTTGAATCCTTCAGAACATTATCAGACACTCAAGAAAGGCAAAATCATTGGCAATGTTTTTGAGTGTTGTGTTGTTGAAGAAGACCTTGGAGAAAAGAATGGGGTTTACAATCCCAGCGTTGATAGTTCACAGAAGAATGGGGTTTACAATCCCAGCGTTGACAGATCACAGAAGAATGGGGTTTACAATCCCAGCGTTGACAGATTACAGCTAATGGGGTTTACAATCCCAGCGTTGACAGATTACCAGAGAATGGGGTTTATAATCCCAAGGTAAGCCAGTCACATGAAAAAACAGATAATACACCAACAGTTCCAGATCATCTGAAAGATGTGTATCAGGCGTCCATTTCCAAGCTGAACAGTGAAGAACAGAAACAACTTGCAGATCTTTTGATTGAGTACCAAGATGTTTTTGCAGCGAATGAATTCGACTTGGGAAATTTCACAGAAATCGAGCACACTATTGACACTGGTGATGCTAAGCCTGTGAAGCAAAGAATACGCAGGACTCCAGCATGTTTTGCAGGGGAGGAGGGGGCACATCTTCAGAAGATGCTCGACGCAGGCGTGATACACGAGTCTACGTCAGAGTGGGCATCTGCACCTGTTTTAATACGGAAGCGTGATGGAACTGTAAGGTGGTGTATTGATTACAGGGAATTGAACAACGTCACAGTCAAGGATACCTTTCCGTTGCCATTGGTTGAAGATTGTCTGGACACGCTCTCGGGAAACATCTGGTTTTCGAAGCTTGATGCAAATTCAGCATACTGGCAAGTAAAGGTTAAAGCAGAAGATCAAAAGAAAACCGCTTTCATTACCAAGTATGGTCTCTTTGAACATGTGAGGATGGGTTTTGGCCTTACGAACGCCCCCGCAACATTTTCAAGAGTTGTAAACTTAGTATTGAGAGGGTTGACCTGGAAAACTGTACTGGCGTTCCTTGACGACATTCTGGTGATGGGAAAGTCATTCCTTGAACATCTTACACATCTAAGAGAAGTTTTTGACCGATTAAGGAAACATGGTTTGAAATTGAAACCAAAGAAATGTATCTTCTTTCAAGAAGAAGTAGAGTTCCTGGGCAGAATTGTCACTGGGAACACACTTTGTATGGCGTCGAAGGACACTGAAGTTGTTGCAAATTGGGCGATACCGACATGTTCAATAGATGTAGAGCGCTTTTTGGGATTTGCCAATTACCATCGATCATTTGTAAAGGGTTTTGCAGACATGGCTCAACCTTTGTACAACCTTACCGGGAAGAATACATTCAAATGGAATGTAGAGCATCAGTTGGCGTTTGACGCGTTGAAAGAGGCGCTGACGCAACCTCCGGTACTGTCACTTCCCAATGGCATCGATCACTTTATTCTTGATACAGATGCGTCTGATACAGGAATAGGAGGAGTGCTAAGTCAAGTGCAGGAAGGGAAAGAGAAAGTAATTTCCTACAGCAGCTTTACTTTGACTCCCGAACAGAGGAAATATTGCACCACTCGTAAAGAATTATTGGCAATAGTCCGTTTTACAAGACAGTATAAATACTACCTACTTGGAAGAGTGTTCACGGTGAGAACAGACCACTCAAGCCTTACCTGGTTGCTGCGTTTTAAAGATCCTCAGGGACAGATAGCTAGGTGGATAGAAGAACTATCGCAGTACCATATGGTGGTTCAGCATAGACCGGGGGCGAAACATGGGAATGCGGATGCACTTTCGCGGGTTCCAGATGGGTTATCGCCGTGTTCTTCGTATCTATCCGGGATAAAGCTAAGTGACTTACCCTGTGGAGGATGTCTTTATTGCACCAGGGCGGAAAAGCAGTGGGGTCAGTTCATTGAAGAGGTGGACGAGGCAGTTACTCTTGCAACAGGTAGTTGGACAAACATACGTGTAAACAAAACGGTTGAGGGGAGTGCAAGTTTAGCGCCTAATCTAGAAGATGCAGTTGATCCTTTGCACAATGAAGACGCAACAGATGGAGATGAACTATGTCAAGTTCAGGAAAGTCAGGAGTCACAGATGGACAGCTGCGCAGGGCTGCATGGTGAAACTGACAGGAAGGTTTGGGATCCAGGAGGAAAAGAAAAATTGGGGTTTATAGATCCCAGCGCTGAAAATAACTTTAGATTGGGGTTTTTATGCCCCAAGGAGTTAGATTTCGGTGGAAAACAGAGCAAGGTCTGGGATCCAGGTGGCAGTGAAGAAGAAATATTGGGGTTTATCAATCCCAGTGAAGAAGAAAAATTGGGGTTTATCAATCCCAGTGAAGCAGAAAAATTGGGATTTATCGATCCCAGCATTGAAGAAAGATTGGGGTTTATCGATCCCAGTATTGAAAATGACTTCACTTTGGGGCTTTTAGGTCCCACGGAGCCAGGTTTCAATCAGTTGTATTCATTGAGAGTAAATGGACCGGATAAAATTGTAAATACCATAACCATAAGTCTTGAAAAACATTGTGTTTGTAATCTAAGTGTTCCAGGAATCAGAATTATGGATCAGCATACATGTTGGGGTCTTTCCTTTGAAGAGTTACGCAGAGCTCAGAAAGAGGATGCTAATCTGAAGTTTATTTTAGGCTGGTTGGAAAGGTTTCCGGACACTTGGTTTGGCTTCACAAATAGAGTCGCGACATTCGATTACCTGCAACAGGAAGCCTTGACGTCGGTACCCGAGAGTCGTCTTCTGTTGGAATCGGATGCTCCGTATTTCCCTCTACGAGGAAATAGGTGGTCGGCGCCAAATCAAATTTATGAGGCCGCAGCCAGAGTGGCAGAATGTCGTAAAGTTCCAGTGCAATCCATCCTGTCGCAGACGGCGGATAATGCCAGACGCCTATACCGGTTAGGAGAGTAGGTACTTATTGGGGCTTATTGGCACCAGCGAGTTACTTACAAACAGGTAATTATTGGGGCTTATTGGCACCAGCGAGTTACTTACAAACAGGTAACTAGTGGGGCTTATTGGCACCAGCGAGTTACTCTAACAATAAAGTTTCAATTTAACTTATATACTGGGGCTTTTCAGTCCCAATAAGTTTCTTTGAGTTGTAAAATCTTGTAAATTTGTAAATCATAGCGCTGGTCTGTGCTACAAAGGTTAACTTAAAGTGTGGTGCTTGGGGCTTTTCAGTCCTAAAAGTGAATTGATTCCGTATAGAATGCCTGAATGTTTGAAGATTATCGTCTGTTTTAGTATACCGGTATCATCACGTTACTGGTCATCTATCCTGTCCAGCGGCCTTCTTCAATAAAGTCGGGGGGAGTGTTGTGACTTTGCCTTCGATCTGTACCGAGCCGAGAGAAGACGGGACGTAGACCAGACGAGTAGTGCGGGTTTTAGCGTGTACCGGTAGTGACGACAGACGATGCGGGTTCAACTCTGGCATTCGAAGGACCGAGACGAAGCGAGAAACATCAATTGCTCTTATCTTGTAAATAGTGTAAATAAATTGGTATTTTAACTCTGAATAGTCTCGGTTATAATAGTAGAAATACATAATTTCACATTATAACATTTGTATTTTTGCACTTTAAATGGCTTAACACACAAGAGATATGACCTGTAAATGACGAAAACTCACCTGTAAAGTTTTTTTTTTAAACAAATCATGCACGAATCCCATTTTAATCACCAACGACCTTCATAGACGCTGTTGTCATCGTTTACAGCCACCGAAAAATGCTCCGAGTTGAAGAGTAGTTTAGGTACGGTGGGGTATATGGGGCAATTCTTTAATTTATATAATAGGAAAAATTAACTCGATTATTTTCATATTTCCCCTGCTTCGATTTTTCTAGATTTTTCATATTTGTTTAATAACTATATAAGATCAATAAAAAATGTAAAACAATTTATGTTGCAAATTTTTTAAGGTCAAACTGTAAAATGACTGGACTATATCCCATAATCCACTGTAAAGGCAAAATTGTCGACTTGTCAAGCCAGACGTCGAATTCCATAAATAAAAAAGAAAAAGAGAAAAAGTGGGCCAAATTATACGGCCTCTGAACTTTCAGTTTTAGAGGAGGAGTTTGCCGATAACCGTTTCTTATTGGAAATTAATCTTTCCGATAAGGTTACCCATGCAAAACTAAAACAATTTTGGCAAC
This sequence comes from Dreissena polymorpha, assembly GCF_020536995.1. NCBI lineage: Eukaryota > Metazoa > Mollusca > Bivalvia > Myida > Dreissenidae > Dreissena > Dreissena polymorpha. The sequence goes on along the minus strand of NC_068370.1, from coordinate 3,424,616 downwards.
AAATCGCCGATAAAGTGAATTCGGTCGGAAATCACTTCCGATCCGGGATAGAAATAAAAGAAATGTGGCGTCAAATGGTGAAAAAGGCGATTTTTTTTTTAGTGAATACAAGAAGGAGTCCGCGAAAACGGGTGGCGGAAGACCCCCAAATGACCCGCCGTCCACATCATCTAGAATTATAGAGATGTATAAAGAGACGGCCGGATTTTCCGGTATCCCAGGTGCGGCGGACCTCGAAACCTTGAGTAAGCCGCTCCGATTTTTTTTTGTACAAACAATACCCATAGTAAAACACAGACACATGTATATAACAGACTCCCAGAGCATTTAATGATTATTGAAATGGGTTATAAAGCTAAGCATTGCATAATTGCAAATAAAAAGTACATACCTCATCGTAATTAAATCCAAAATAATTAACAACTGTATATATTTGATTTACACTTTTCTACTGCCGATGTAATTTTCTGTCAACACGTTTTAGTTACATTTTTTTCACACATCGCAGACTATTATATGAATGTTTACACTCGATCACCATTTAATTGTTTTCTAACGACACGAATTTTTATTCTATTCTAGTATTCACTGGCACTACACTGTCTAATAATCCCAATGCATGCTTCCACGTGAGGTCGCTGATAGCAAGATAACATTGGAACACTGCATCTTTTCATGAATCCAGTGTTCCAGAAATTATCTCGCTTAAAAAACTATGGATACAAGTTATTTTCACCACATATTATTAATCCAAAGATATAGCCGGTTGTACACGAAATGAATTCATGTAACACGTTAACTGTAAATGGCATATCGATTATGCCAAAGAGAACGGACCAATGAAAAAAAATACAATAAATTACGTCATATTCTTTGAAGTAGATGACGCATAAAAGCTACAGGAGGCCCGTATTTCAAGCATGAACTCTGACGAGTACTTTCCACGTACTTGTTTAATATAATTAAGTTTACTGTTATATACGTCGTTACAGATCTAAATGCATCACTTTATATATATTTTTTTTATTGCTTTCAGTCCTACAGGACGGTGAATTATTGATCAATTCACAAACTGGTAAGGCTCATAGGAAGCAACATGCCATATTTTCCTACTACTTTAAAGCTTTTAGCACGAATACAAATATTATAGTATTGCTTGTATAAAATGCTATTTTACATTATATGAATGCGTGTTTAAGACTAATAGAATGCTTTCAACATTGAACAATAATATGACTTTATTAATGAACGTGCAATCATGCTTGTGTGTGTGTCAATTTGGTGTGGTTAACAAAATCATTATGGATTCTTCAGGGGTCACTGGATAATTTATATTGGACTTCATTCTGGAACAAACAGGCGAAGACACCGTCAATGGTATTTTTTATGATGTAACATTTGTATTGGCTCAGATTATTGTTTTGCCTGCTATGCGTATCATCTTATTCATTCCACTTGTATATTGTTCTATTAAGATAGTCATAGTGGTATTTATTATATACATGTTTAATGCTTTTAACAAAATACAGGTTGTATCAATCGTTGAAATAAAAAATCCCGTATTACGCTACTCGCTGTTTCCAAATCCGTATTACCATACTAGCCGGACTACTTCGACCCATTTAATGACGTCACATTACACGCACCGAAAATAGAAATATTTTATATTACGAAATATATTACGTAGCACATCGTGTGACGTCATTTCTGTGACAAAACACAATAGTTTTATCTAAACTCTGTAAGGACATGTCGGACCTGTTGTTTTTTAGCAGTAAACTATGTGTTAAAAACGTATATTCGAGTGTGTGTTTATCTTGCATAAATGTATATTTCGATAGGAATACAATAAAATAGTTTGGTTTAAACTAAGTTTCGATAAAGCCATGGAAGATAGAAGTGGAAGTGCATATCGTTTAAACGTTTTTGTTATAAACATCGGATTAAAGTTGTCAACTTAATTGTTATAAAAATTGGATTAACGATGGCATTAAGGTAAGCGTGTCGGAAACCTGTGTTTTCCCGGTTCGAATGTTTACGTTAATTTACATAAACTGTATTCATACGCGTCTCAAATAAACTATGGCGTACCGTTTTAGTCATTGTTTTGTCAGTTTTGTTAAAGTAAAAAATACATTTGTTAACTGTTTTCGTTAGTTGTTGTATATAATAAAAGGAATATTACGCTAGTCAATTGTTCCAAGAGTTTTTATCACTCTCGTGGCTTGTGCTATTTCGCATCTCACTCGAGGCTCCGCCTCTCGTGTGATACGTCATCACACAAGCCACTCGAGTGATACAAACTCTTGGAACAATTGACAAGCGTAATATTCCGTATTTATTACGCATCGTTCTTGCGTATGCGCACAATCGTCGCAAGCTCTGTTAACTCATTTAAATAAGCAATATACGCAAGTTTTTTTTCACAAAACATCATTTTTTTCAATATCATTCATTAGGACATTAAATTACATGAAGATGCCTGCAAATTTGTGATGAGTGAATGCTATTTTTTATTGTGTTTTAGAGAAAACGAAGTCACATACAGTTACAAGGAAACCAGTAGGTGGGAAAGAGACAGGTGAGTATCAACATATAAATAAGATGGCTTTATTAAAACACATTTTCTACAAAACAATGAAACTTAAGATTAAATTGAAATTATTACTTATTGCGTGTAATGAATGTAGTGATTAACATTTAATCAAATAACTTCTATTTAACCTACATCAGCGCTCATCAAGTATCAATTACTGACCTCCAAATTTACTGTGTACATGTCTATTCAAACATACACACGCTGGTTAAGCTCGCGTCAAGGCTTTCTTTCGACCGTGTTTAATGAATGCTGAAAATGTATATCTGGCTTACACTATCCATGTGCATTTACAGCTGAATTGTGGTTGTGTGTTGTTTCTGAAGGGACACAGTAGGTATGAGCCTTTTTCGAAACGCGGTCGCAGATTTTGAAACCTGAAAGCTGACCTCAAGGTCAAAGTCACAAGGGTCAAACATTTTATGCGCATGGAAAGGTCTTGTCCAGATACACATACATACCATATATGAAAGCACTATATGAAGGGACACAGTAGTTATGAGCCTTTTTCGAATCGCGGTCGCAGATTTCGAATCCTGGACACTGACCGCAAGGTCAAGGTAACGGGGGTAAAAATTGTATGAGCATGGAAAGGTGTTGTCTAGATACACATGCATACCAAATATAAAAACAATATCTGAAGGGACACAGTAGGTATGAGCTTTTTTCGAACCGCGGTCGCAGGAAAATCTCTGACCCGTCCCCATCCCAACCCCCATAACTTTTGACCCACGGGTCAGATCAAAATTCCAAATAGTGCAGGGTCGCACATATGCTCACAGCTACCGTGTGTGTAAGTTTCAAGGTTCTAGTGCTTATATTGTAGGAGGAGATAGTGGCCAGAACGGACGGACAGACAGACGGACAGACGCCGGAGATAACCACAATATCCCCACGCTTTTCAAAAAGCGTGGGGATAATAACTCTGTGTTTGATACATAGGATTTAAATATTAAACCTAGTTTTGCCATATTTAACAAAACTATATATTTTGGTACAAAATGCAAAAATAGGTGTCCTAAATTGTGGGTTTTACTGCTGACTTTTTTGTAGAGTTGTTATTTTAGCTATTCTTTTTATCTTACACGTATACTAAAAGTAACACTATATATGTTACGTGTAATAATCATGTTTTCAATTCGGTTCTTGTTTACATAACCAGCTCCTGATTGAAGTATTCATAATGGCTCAAGTATGTGCAATGCTTTGACCTAAACATGTTCACTGTGTATCCATTACATATCTTATATAATTCTAAAAAATATGTGGCAGATGCTTAATCTGCATGCGGTTAATTATCAATCAAATAGGCCTTTTCAGCCCGCGTGTTACACATTTTTATTTTATTAAAAAGAACTTCCACAAATCTTACTAGAACGTACATAATATATTGGATCTGTATGCTAACGAAACGAATAGAAGTGAAAGTTGTTGGTGTATCAATCTAATAAACTTTTTCAGCCCACATGTAACACATTTGTATTTGAATCAAAAGAACTTTCACAAATGTAACATGATAATACGTACCGGTAATCCATTGGTGTTAATTTAAAAGAAAATCAATTGAAATAAAAGCTGTTGGTGTTACCTGCAGTGATACTGTATGCGCATGTAGTGTATGGACGGATGTTCAATAATTGCGCTAGTACATAATAACGTTAATTAAAAGACTTTGACTTTGAAGTACTACAATGAATCATGCCCACAGAGTACCGTAATCAAACGGCCAACTGTTTAAGCATGTTGTAAATTTCGTTTAGTTCAGTGTTCGCACTGGAAAGACTATTATTATATTATTGTTTTATCCATTTTAAGAGATGTGTATGCAAATTAGGTTTAATTAGATCATTAGTTCTTGGAGACGGAATGTACCGGACGGTTCGCTATTGAGTATTTTTGATGTGTGGAAATTTTGTTTTCAACAGCCCCACTAACGAATTAACATCAAAATGATAGTTTTGTAGAGGAATAAAGCGGCGACTATATTCTAGCCTTTTCATAAAAAAACTTAAATTTGATAAGTGTATTATTTCATATCATCCTAACCTGCCAAAATTGTCCCAAATCAGTTTATTTGTTCTTCAAATCAGTATTGTTGAGCCTTTGCATTTTTGACAAAATGTTTTCTTGTTGTTTTTTAGACAAAGGCTTTTATTTATTCTACGACTTTCAAAAGCCTCTGAATATATTGATATTGGACAATTATAATTAAATGATAAACGATAAAATATAGAAGTTTTGAAACTACAATTATAATTTAATAAAAAACGATAAAATATAGAAGTTTTGAAACTAAAATTATAATTAAATGATAAACGATAAAATATAGAAGTTTTGAAACTACAATTATAAGTAAAGGCTCTATAACGCTAAAAATCAACGAAAATTTCGTAATGTATTTCGTAAAATAAAGTTAACACCTTAACAATCAGTGTTCCTTATAGAAATAGCCAAAATTTCAACGCTAGATGTGGTATGATTACATAGATTTTTGTAGATACAAAATGCTCGTTTTTATTTATTTGTGACCACAATTAATTGCCACGAATATATCTATTCATACGACACAAGAACACCATTTAAGTGTTCATGTGTCGTATGAATAGATATGCAAAACAATAATAAAAACGAGCGTTTTATATCTACAAACATCTATTTTACCAGACCACATCTGACGTTGAAATTTCAGCAATTGCCATAAGGAACACTGATTTTCAATTGGTTAAGTTTATTTTACGAACAATTGAAAGAAATGTTCGTTGATTTTGAATAGTAATGTTACTTTAAATGATGTACGATAAAATATAGAAGTTTTGAAACTACAATAATAATTAAATGATAAACGATAAAATATAGAAGTTTTGAAACTACAATTATAATTAAATTTTAAACGATAAAATATAGAAGTTTTGAAACTACAATTTAATTGTGCTTTATTGTGATGATACACAACCCCCAAAGGCGTCTATAGAATGGGTTAACAGGTAATGTTACGTTTTACATACTGTGAAACAGGGCGAATACCAGGAATGGTTAGACTTCCATGGCCAAACCGCATACAGTAAGACAAAAAATTATACAGTTATTCTTTTTTAACAGTATTCTTACACAAATATACTCTATGCTCGTGAAAAGTCATGTGCGTTATACATTCACGAAATGCTCGAGCAACATTCTTAACCAATCACAAATAAATACCGATCTGTATAAAATATGAACCGTTTTTGTGTATGGACTAACCACACAATAAGCAATACATTGTAAAGCGGATTAAATTAATCCGTGCACTACTTAAATATGTATTGAAATGTTATTACATTAAAACCACTTCAATGTTTATTATATGAATGCCAAAACCAAGTTTAAAATAAATGTAAAAGTAAAAAAAAATTATACAGAAATACTATATTAAAATAAGTATATGTTTAAAAAAGAAATTTTCTTTTAGAGCTATGAAGGAATGTTTTTTGCGTCTTTTCATTTTACGAGATGATCGATGTTCAAATTCAAGCACAAGATGTTGCTCAAAATGGAAACTGCTTATTTATGGACTTTGGTTACAGATCAGGAGGGCGTAACAAATTAATACACATAAATGTCCAAATCGCCTTCGTGAATAAAGTGACTGATTGACATTTGCATACAAAGTATCTTCAAACCAGCAACATTTACATACTAAGTAAATACAAAATGACACATAAAAGACAGTTTCCTTGTTATTATATCGCTGACCTTAACCCGGTGTTTACATTAAATAATTGACTGGGCAATTTCATAATTTATTGTAGAGAATATTATTCACTTGAATGTTGATTTCGTCAACGTGTCACTGAGCTTATAAATTTATATGAAGGCATGTTGATTATAAAACCATTTGAGCCACAGCGTAGCTCCAAACGAGCCTGCTTTTTCGCGAAATCTGGGGATGGATAACCTTATCCGCTATAAAGTCAACGCAAAGTTTCACGGTGTCATAAGCGGACATGTTGGCTTCTTACGAGACTACGCTTAATGCGCAGGCTTGTCTGGTGCTACACTGGCCGCATAAGGCATAAAACTCATGTTCGCATGCCTCGGCTCACTTAAAGAGAGTATATACCACCTTTTCAGAACAAACGTTGATAAATTAAAAACTAGCATACACTTTCAAAAACAGTAATACCCAAAAAAAGCGAACGTAATATGTTTTAAATTTCAAATAATATTTTACTCGACATCTGAAAACTCTTCTTGGACAAAGATAGAACACTGTTGGGAAAGCCTCATGTGGGTTTGTTTAAACGATACATAGACACATTTATTCAGCAACCACTACGAGTAAACGTGTCGGTATCGGCGTAAACTTGTTCAGAACATATTGCATTGAAGTTTATTTGATGGATAGTATCAAATAAAGATTGTTTTTAATTTTGCATAACAGTTTGCGTTCACATGTTTGTTTAAGATTACAAGGATCAAATGTCGACATTTAAATCGTATACGTATATCCGCTTTAAAACGGTACATTCTTTTGTATTCTCTAGATAAGTATGTTTAACCTTTTTTCGCTTCATGATTGTATTTTTTTATATTACACCTATAATACAAATTTGAAATTCATCGAAATGACATAGGTAATACATGCGTATTAAATTTCAACAAATTCTAAGAGTATATGTGGACATACCTCGCAATGTAGTTATATATATTATATGAGTTAATTGAATAAATTTAGTGTAATTCTACTTTTGAATACTAGAAAAACATGATACATTAACTATCTCCTGATTTATGGAATAAATCGTCTGCTGATCGAGAGTATCAAAATATAAGGAAAACGATGTATGAATGAACATTTCGATATTTTATTCACCCATAATTTATAACAAAATAATAAATTGAAAATAAACAAGTTAATTGTAAAACATTAGAAAACAATATTATTGGGCAAAATATAAGGAACAAGATGTATGAATGAACATTCTGATATTTTATTCGCCCATAATTTTAAATAAGTATATTATAAAAGGTTAGAAAACAATGTAATTGAGAACAAAAATAACGCTAAATATATATGTGCAAAATACATAATTTATATAAGAGCGAAATATGCACAAATAAAATTACATTTTAACACAAATAATAAGAGCAATTGGTCACTGATTCGTTTCGAACAACAAATAACTGATTGAGAAATATAAATAAATTACTAAACATTTCGCTTCAATTGGTTGCACTAATTTACTTCTTTCTTAGCCACTGAAACGGATGCTTGTTGTTGTTTTTGCCTGCCGTACGTGTTGGAATATTGCCTGACTGGGCACCATTTATACCTGAAGTTTCGGCGACAACTGGAAAACCGCTATTAAACAAGGAATTGCCAGCTTGGACTCCATTTTGTGTAAAAGAGCCGTCCACACTGCCAAATCCATTTTGAGTGAGATCGACAGATGACCCGGATTTCACGTCAAACTGTTGATTGCCTAGCAACGGATTACCAACAACCTGGTTTCCGTCTGTAAATTGTGTATAATTTGCCCAGGGATCGGAGTTTCCGGTGTTTGCGTTTGACACTCTTCTCTGGGAAAATATATACACCTTTATCAGCATAAAGAGTGAGTGTTACATAATTATAAACTCAAACTAGCAAGTATTTATCAACTTTTCTTTATACGTTTGGAATTATGAACGAAAAAACCGCAGTGGAAAGTCGATAAGACAAAACATCAATTAAGATATATTGTTTGTTTGTTTTTGTTAAACTCTGTTTTGCTTTTTTTAAAGTGTATATTTCAAAATGTGTGCTATACTCACATTATCATACTCAACGTCAGTCATTGGTCCTAGATTGTGTAACTGTCCACTCCACTGTCCGTTGAGACCATTTATAGTATTGGCTGATAATGGATTGTTCCAACCATTCTGGTCATTGGGCAGCCACGGTTGTCCATTCTGTCTAAACAGACCACTCATTGGCCACTGTCCAATCTGACCTCGGAAACCCGGCTGCTGATCCCAGAATTGTCCATTTGGCGACATCTGACCCTGGATCATCCCTCCTGGAAACAAGTGTCCCCCTGAAAATAAACAAACAAGGTTTTGTTTTCCTCCTACAAAATAATGTTAAATAATTATCTGTGTAACTGATTCCTTATTTTCATAAATGAGTATCTAACAACTCGACAATTATTTTATTGACGTATATGTTTGTGCACGCCAAGTTTAAAGGAATTATTTAGTGTTCAAATAAATATAAATACAGGTGATTAAATTCTTTGCAAAAAGTACAGACTGCTCAATATTTGATAAATGTCTATAAAAACTAAGTACATAATGTTTCTCGTAACTTCAACAGTTTAAACACCGCTAAGATTAGTTATGTTTTAATAATAAATCCATTTTTACCGAAAAGACTGGCGCCCATCCAGTCCCATAGATCTCCCCTAGGGGCGGGAATAAATGGTACCTAGGGATCTAGATTGGCCATGAAGATTTGTGAAGGGTGGCAAAAACTGTGACCTCTGTGACCCAATCTGTGAAGAATTTGACATTGAGCCAGGGCAAAAGTTGCGACAACCAGAATTAATATTATCGGTAGCTTCATAGTCGAGTGGTAGCAAATCGTACATAATATCGTACACAGAGGAGACTAATGTACAACTTATTTTATACACGCGTTTTTAAAATATTGGTATTGAATTTTAAGTTTTTGCATTGTCAAACATTGTCTCCGCAAACTGATAAATCACTTTGTCGGAAATAACTGTTTTGATACAATTCTATTGGTTTATAATCGATGTAGTGCTAGTTCAATTATTCAGCAACAAGGACATGTGTATTTGATTTTGGAAATTTGTTATTTGTAATCGTTTTTACGTAAATATAATAAAATACCTTTAAGCGTTATGCTATCCGCTGATTTACTATGTCACTTTTCTTTTCTTTGCCTCTTTATTACAGATATCTCGTTTCTGACTGAAAGCGACTGGCACAAGTAGTCAGTATTTATCCGATCTCTCGTCAATCCTGTCCATTCATACCATGACGCCATCGTAACGGAAGAAACGTTGGAGTAACGCGCCGACGTAAAGACGGACCAATATCATAATGAATAATCCGTTGTTGAGTCAGACGGGCTATTTCCAATGAGTGATTTTCATACTCGATTTTAACTGGACCTTACAAAGTCCACAACATGACGCAGGCACATTTTCAGCGGCGTATACTGTATTTCTCAATGTTTATACTTCATCGTGACTGGAGGGTATTTTATCTGACTTAACAGCTCATACTGTACAATATGAAATTATTATAACTAGTTAGTTAAGAGTTATCACACTCATATTTACACGCGTTTTCGACGTTATTTTTAACTACGTGTTTGTTAAATTTTTGCTGTTTGTGTCTTGCATGTGCTATTGCATTCACTCTTATAAATATTACTTTGTTCAGTCATATGGAATTACAATACATACACAAAACAAAATATCAATAGGGCCAGTGCAGTGGCTGGAATGATTGAAAACGTTAAAGTAACATTACTATTAAAAATCAACGAACATTTCGTACAATTGTTCGTAAAATAAACTTTACCAATTAAAAATCAGTGTTGCTTATGGCAATTGCCGAAATTTCAACGTCAAATGTGGTCTGGTAAAATAGATGTTTGTAGATATACAATGATCTTTTTTATTGTTGTTTTGCATATCTATTCATACGACACATGAACACTAAAATGGTGTTCGTATGTCTTATGAATAGATATATTCGCGGGAATTAATTGTGGCCACAAATAAATAAAAACGAGCATTTTGTATCTACAAAAATCTATGTAATCATACCACATCTAGCGTAGATATTTTGGATATTGCTATAAGGAACACTGATTGTTAAGGTGTTAACTTTATTTTACGAAATACATAACGAAATTTTCGTTGATTTTGAGCGTTATAGAGACTTTAATGGAAACTGAATTTCGATTATATAAAGCATTGCAATAATACTAAACATTTTATTGTCGTCTAAGGCAGTGCATCGCTGTTTTTACTAAATAATTGTTATTTTCCATGGTCTGCGCACAGGTTTATAATGCAGTAAAGGATTACAAATATAGTTCAATATGTAATGGACATTTTAAAACACAGTTTCTTATTATGTTATCCGTTCTCAGATTGTATAAAGTTATCAGCAAAATTTAAGAATAAGGAATACTATCGTTGTCAATATGATATTAGATACTAAGACAAAGCTTTGTTATGGTTACCTGTTGTGTATAAAATAATGAAATAAACAAATAATCAAGAGACAGGGATCACGTATTATTTCGTAAGATTTACGAACTAATTACATTTAGACAAATTTTGTTATTATAAAATAATTAAAAGATAATTTATCATCTTCTCGATCCATTATATCCTTTATTATGACCTACATATGTAAAGTATTCTTTTTCCGTAATGTAACCGAACATAATGTGTCACGTTTGAATTTTAACTTTTCCTCTCTGTGGACGAAATAATTCAGATACTTGGTAATAAATGATAGCATGTACTTTTAACACCTCTCATCTTGACATAAACATGATAGGGTCGTAATATTTAACGTATATGGGGGCACAAACCCACAACAATTAAATTTAAAAAAATGTTTGATCTTGATTGCATAATGTGATTAAAAATTTTCATCCCAACCCAACAACTTTCAAATTAAATGACATTAAGACACCTACTTAGCATCGTGAAATTATATTGCTTAAAACTTGACGGGGTCGTAAACTGTCACTGATTATTTTAATAATAAAATTTCATGTATCAACTATCTTCAATATCTGGTATAGTTAAAGGTCTTTGCGTTTATTTTTAATGTTCACAAAGTAAGACTTTAGCTGCACTAGCAACCGAGATATTTAATAATAGCGCATGTTCCTTTATATATTTCAAGGAACCAATTCAGTGAAACGCAAAACAAAGATACTTAACGACAAAAAATAAACAAATAACACAAGCATGAATTTAACTGGGGTCACCGGCTTGGGACGGTTAATGCAAAGAATTGGGATTTAATCCAGTTTTATGGAGCTCTAAATTATTCATAAAACGCGGAAGAAATAATGAAACTTTACATCATAGCGTAACAATGCGAAGTACATTCTTAAACGTTAAGAACACTCACAGAGTGGGACCTCTCCATGATGACACAATACTTGCAACGTCACTTAAAGTAATTTATAGATTGTTTTGGATAAGGGTGTCACGATACGCTCACCTTACGATACGATGCGTATCGCGGTACAGTGTGTACGATACAATACGTATCGCGATACGTATCGTCAGATGGAAACAACATACAAACCATTTAGAACCATTTTTCAATTTAATTAAAGACCTCTACATATGTGTCATACAATATACAAAATACCATATAATGTCATGAAAGTTCACGAATTGACAATTAGTTATTATTATTTACAAATCTAAAACTTTGATTAAATATGAAGACGAAATTATGGATATGTTTGAAACATACGGACTGCTTTAAGTTTCTTTAACTGCGATTGATTTTTTTAAGGTAACAATAAAACGTGTTTACTAACTAGTCAAACTGGCTTGTGCCAATCTTTGCTTGTGCGGTAATAAAACTCCAAGCGCATTTCTTAGAACCAGTCAAATATTGCACCTTGTTTCGTGAGGTAGGCGACACAGCACATTTTTGAGTGGTTGAAGTTTAATTTTAATGGTTTCAAGAAGTTGCGAAATTCTCAGCGGAATCACAAAATTACAGCTCCTGCTTAGGAAATTCGTAGCGACTAAAGTCTTGATATAAAGCACATGTTTATACGAAATAAACGCCTACCACTTTCTTACTGATAACACACAATTATTTCATATTTTTTATTAGAAGCTCGCTGGAGATGATTTCAATTAAACTTCCGCCATTTTTTGGGCGATTTACAGTTACTTCCCTTGAAATGCGTCATGGAAAATGACGTACCGTACCGTACCGTACGGACTCGGAGGCGTATCGTGAACCGTACCGAGGGGAGACTATTACGATATACCGTCCCACGGAGTACCGTGACACCCTTAGTTTTGGAGTCAGGTAAAGTAAGCATAGACCGATTTTCTAGCGATGCAAAATGTTTTGAAAACCTTTCCGAATACATTCATTTGACATTAAGAATCTCGAACATAAATCGTTAAATGGAAAAAATGGTCTAAATTACCGTGGGTGCATTATGGTGATTGTGGTGATTATGGTGAGGGATATGAAACATATAGTTAATAAAACTAACATATACTACATGTATCTTTAGCATTTAAATATAGTAAACTAGAAGGACACGTTAGCCCTCATATACAATTCCACTTAGTATCTAAAGTCCATGTCAAAATACGTGCACCAGACTAGCCTACTGCACATCTTCGCGCAGTGAAAGATTTGAATACAAAGCTTTATTTTATTAGCTGTATTATTTTCGAGTTGTAAGCAATTTCCATCCAAAATGCTGTTTTCTTTAAAAACGACTAATTTCTTCTTCGACTGCAAAATTGCACCTAACTATAAATGGTAACAAATTCACATTTTGATTTGATAATATGTTTTTAAAGTTGTATCACTTTAGCAACAAAACTGTTCGAGTTGAGTAAGATACAATTTCAAAATCGTCATTTTTTTCTTTTATCCAGTTAAATATGTACACAGCTGCGCGAAATTATATGCTGATTTAATAATATGTTTAAACAGCTGTATCTGTAATACAGTAACATGCCTTTAGATAAAAACTTTTCGGTTAAAACACAGATGCGCAATTAAACCGCCAGGTATGCCAAAAACAAATTGCAATGTAAACGAAATACTTAGGGGCGAAAGTTCACATGATGGTTAATTTGCATTGTGTTTGTGAAGCTGCACCAATCACGCGACAATATTTATCGAATAAGAACAACACAGAAATCCATCGGACATTTGGGCGGACAAGAACACACTATGTATGCCCCTTCCCCCTGAGAGTAAGGACACAAAATATTATATCTGAATTTATGGGGAGGATGAAAGAGTGCATGGTACAACAATATGTTTATAAGCATAATTAAAACTATCGCGAAAGTATTTGAAAAAGCTGTCTAAATTCTATATACATGATTTAATATGGACAATAAGACGTCCACAAGTTTGGTTGTTGGAGTAGAGTTACATTTGATTTTAATGCTTCTTTAGTTTGTTGTACCTTACCTGTACAGGATCAAAATAAAAAACATTGTCAGAAATGTACTTTAAATTGAAATAAAAAAACCTATACGAAACGAATAAAATCATAACGAATAAGAATCGTTCTTAAATAAAACGCAATAATACTTTACATAATAGAACATAACTGATCAAACTATATCTTCAAACATTAAAAATAAAGCACGCAATAACACCAATTAGAAATAGCATCATCATTTTTTCACTCTATGTGTGAACAAGGCATTTCAATAATTTTGGTTGAACAGAACTGGTTCTGAGAGTTGAGGTATTCTTTGGTGATGCATGTACTCTTTGATGGCATATTTCTGCCCAGGGCGCTATTCGATTCTGAAAATCCGATGAAAACCGGATATCCGTTTTTCGTGTTGCCTGTTTGCAATCCGTTTTGTGTAAGAGAGCCATCTATATTGCCCGGCCCTTTCTGAGTGGGACCGGAGCTAGCGCCAACTTGTTGGTTTCTTATCATCTAATTTCCGGTAAGCTGGTATCCACCTGTAAGCTGTGTATATATCCCCAGGGATCGGTATTTTATTTGCACTCTTTAACCTGAAATAAAATAAATATAAGAACAACATTGAAATTATAAGTAAAAATTACAAATGTTGCTTCCTTTAAACTTATTTTGTTAGCAGTGCTCAAAGTATGTGTTTTTTTCAGTTCTATGAAATATATTAAAGGTAATTCAATAAACATATTGATTTGTTTTCCTACACAATCGTTTTGTGTTTAAAGCATGTTTATATTCATAGAAAACACACATTGTCATCTTCGTTCTCAGCCAATGACCATGTATTATGTCCGTTCATTTGTCAACTCAAGCCATTAAATAACAACTGGTTATTCATATCATTTGGTGCTGACGGATTATTCCAAATATTCTGGCAATCGGGCAGCCACAGTTGACCGTTCTCTCCGTACCGACCACTCAATGGCTACAGTCCAATCTCACCTGCGAAACCCGGCCCCAATTCCAGAAGTCTATTGAAGGCATCTGACTCTGGATTATCCATCGTAGAAAAACGGTGCTCCTTGAAAATATTAACAGGGATTCGTTTGTCTCTAACAAAATATACTTTACTTAAGTAAATCTGAAACAGTATTTAACACCGGTCTGCATGATTATTATTAAAAGAACCAAACATGGTGTCAAGGCCTCGTGTAAACAAGTCTGAACAACGAGTGCGGATTCCAAAACCGTTGCCATTTGTGATTGCATGAATTCACTTATTTCATATATTTGATGTTCTCGCATCAACTTTTTATCATCTTTTATTACAGAATTTGTATCCATCAACATTTTATCAGTTTTATTTTAATAAATGATACTTTCGTAAAGACTTTTGCAAAAAAAATCTTTAGAGCGCATTAACTTTAACCAAAGATATTCTCGCCTGTCAAACCCCAAATGTCCGCCGTATTGACGGGGATCATAAGTTTGTGCGTTTGAGGATGGGCCGGGAAGAATGGTGGTGGGAGACCGACCATGTTGCGTACTTGACCTCATCGGGATGACCTTGACCTTGCATTAGGACTCAAAAGGTGAGGAGGAAACTCCGCATCATCGTCTGCTTTATGGTCGCAGTGTTTACGATACGAAGTTTCTGAAACAAAAAAACAACACATATTACCAAAGTCGAATGCAGAACTGATTTTAAAAATGACTTAAAAACAATTTCATTGTATTTCACACGTTTGCGTGTAAAAGAAATCAGAGCAGAATTTATAACACAGTATATGTCGGAAAAAAGGAGTTCAATATCACAGTGTTTAATACGTGATTGAGTCGGTCGGGCTATTTCGTTTGCGTCATTTGAAAACTTGATTTAAACTGGACCTCACTACGTTCACTTGGCAACGTATGAATAAAAATTGTACATGTTTTGACAGCATTGTGTATCGTATTATTAAAACTGAATGATTTATTGTTTATATCGTTACATTTCTGGGGATTATATCATTTTTGTTAACATCTTATGTAGTATACAGTACATGAAAATAATTTAAAATGAATGAATCACATTGTTTTTAAAGGTATTATCGGAGTTTCGCGTAACTCGAACATGCATTTAAATATTAATGTATGTCCTTTACAATTAAGATGTGTAACGCATTATAAAAAAATTAAATATTAAATCAGTATGCCAATGACAGGAGTTTGACTGTCAATGTCCTTGCCAAAAAGGTCATTGGCAGAGATTTTACTTTTGAGGAAATAGAAATTAGAAAAACAAAACACATTGTCAAACTGAATTTTCCTGTAGAAATTGTTTATTTAAGATATTCTATTTTATTACTCATAAAACGTTTACATATTTTAGATACATTGATATTAACCAGAAGAAGTTCTATATACGAGCTGAACACATTTAAATATTATTAATTAATGCATCGTCAGATTTCTCCATTAAAGTCTCTATAACGCTCAAAATCAACGAAAATTTCGATAAGTATTTCGTAAAATAAAGTTAACACCTTAACAATCAGTGTTCCTTATAGCAATAGCCAAAATTTCTACGCTAGATGTGGTATGATTACATAGATTTTTGTAGAAACAAAATGCTCGTTTTTATTTATTTGTGGCCACAATTAATTCCCGCGAATATATCTATTCATACGACATACGAACACCATTTTAGTGTTCATGTGTCGTATGAATAGATATGCAAAACAATAATAAAAAAGATCATTGTATATCTACAAACATCTATTTTACCAGACCACATTTGACGTTGAAATTTCGGCAATTGCCATAAGGAACACTGATTTTTAATTGGTAAAGTTTATTTTACGAACAATTGTACGAAATGTTCGTTGATTTTGAATAGTAATGTTACTTTAAGGTAATTGATAATTTATTTTATTTATTATTCTTGAACATTAATAAGTGTTCATTCGTGATTATACCTTTTTACACTACATGTAATTCATTTTTCCGTACTACGATGTTTGAAATGTTACCTAAAACATAAATTTCGTCCCTGCCAAGTTGCCAACCAAGTGACGGACACATAGAGTGACACTGTAATTAATCTTATTAGCATCTATCATTTTGATAACTTGACAGGGTCGTAATATTTCACTCAAATGGTGGCAAAGACACTGTGATCTAGCCGGAATGTGGGCGAAAATTCGTCTACACATACTCATTCATTGACAAATTCATTTAAAATTTACGGCGCATTCTACTTATCAGAGCGATTTTAATTACAACAACGGGATCGTAATAATTCACGTATTATGTTTATCACAAAAACTTTTTTTATTTCCTTGTTCAGCAATACTTAGCACTTTGATATAAGAGTGTCATATTTTTGCGTGAAGAACGTTTACATTTGTGACTACATATGTGATATCAACGACAATAATACAATAGTACAATTTTTTTTTTTACATAGAATGCCAAAAATTAATTTAAAACAATTTTATATGGATTGTATGCACACGTTTAAAGTATTTTCATTGTTATTGATAATGAACATGCTAAAATCACAATTTAATATTTTTTTTAAAAACGATAATGTAACAGTGAATGATCATTTTAATTATCATACACACGATCCCTGTGCTATCGTTCAACATAATTGACCTCAGTTGCGACGTTTTGTATGACCCCAGTCTATACGGGGGGACATATTGTTTTTGCCGATGTCTGTTTGTGTGTTGGTTTGTTTGCGTCAAACTTTAACATTGGTGATAACTTTAGCAATATTGAATATAGCAACTTGTTATTTGGCATGCATGTGTATCTCATGGAGTTGCACATTTTGAGCGGTAAAGTGTCAAGGTCATCCTTCAAGGTCAAAGGTAAAATATATGGGGGGACATAGTGTTTTACAAACACATCTTGTTTATTTTAGAAATTGATTTGGATTAAAAAAAATATTCTTAGTTACATTAAAAAAGCAACAAGACACTGTAAATAAAATTCTATAATAATATAGATTGATAAAATTATATTAACATACAACACAATCTAGATAATATGAAGGTACGTGAGTTTCATTCAAATATTCACACTAAACGAGCAGTAAAACCAACATTCGCATTGTTTTAATGTTTAAGGAAAAATATGGAGGTTAAAATCAATAAGTAATATGTATCGCCTGTACACTTTTGATGCTTGTGTCGTTTTTAACAGAAAAGCGATAAAGTTCTGTCAATTGTTGCATGCATGAAATATATAAAAAATATTTAGAGTTTCTTAAATAAAAAGAAAATTATGGCTTCAAAACATAGTCAAAACCTTTGATAAAAATAAGACATAACGTTATAAACATGTTGATACAAATAAGACATAACGTTATAAACATGTTCTTTTATAATATCATACGATGTAAGCTATGCAGTTTAATGTTGTGGTATTTTATTTAAGGCATTGTTTCCTGTCTTAAGACGCATACATGATATGCTTGCATGTAAACAAATGCTCGGGTAGTCTTCATTGGGTTGTCAAAATCATGCCAACTTTACAACCAAGACCGTGAGGAAACTTCCCATGTGTGTTATATGTTATGCTTTGTTAAGACTTGAACAGCCAACTAATTAATCTCCAATGGGTTGAATATGTAAGTCATACTTATCGATCAGTGAATATATTTGGGCCATGCCCTGTGAAAAGGGGGTTTAATGCATGTGCGTAAAGTGCCGTACCAGAATAACCTTGTGCAGTCGGCCCCCACTAATCAGGTACGATACTATCAGCGTTCATGATATTGTTCGTTAAAAAACTTCTCTTCTTAGCAAAATTCCATTAAGACGGTAAGTGTCGCCCCTGTTTAGCCTGTGTGGACTGCACAGGCTAATCTGTGACAACACTTTTCGCACATGCAGTAAACCTAATTTTCATAGAGCACGACCTATATTTAGAAGCTTAATTAAAATCTCAGTATGCATCATGTAGACCTGTGATTATTGCATTATATGAGATGCATCATGCGAAAATTAGTGATAAACTATATGCGCCTAGGGTTGCTCCAGAAATGGAGATACTACGTCCGTATTTAAGTCATACAATGTTCCGCTTTTTAAAGCGAGACTTTACGATTTTTATATGTGTTCCATTGTAAAATATTGATAAAATATGTTACAATTACACAAAAAGGCAACAAAAAGTATACATTGAAGAAGAATTTCATAAAATGCAGCAAAGACAAATTAGCGCCCCGAGCCGATTGTAACGAAGATATTTCGTACATATTTTCCTACAATAACGGAAGCATTCGTCTTTTTGTTAGTGTTCGTGTGTCGTATGAATAGATATCGTTGCAGGAATTTAAAATTAACCGTTAAACTAAATTTAGATTCACATCGTATCTGCATGATTTACATGCTTGCGAATTCGACTGTTCAGACATTTTCGATTTCAGAATTAAATATCTGGCTTATTTCGCATTTTTTCGACACACATTCTTCTTAACTTTTATTTAAAGTTAAATTTATCTTGAAAAATATGTTTAGTTTTTTTTTTACACATTTTATAAAAAATTATATAAATGAATAAATATTTGACAAAACCGTATAATCTCGCTTTAATAAGTGGATATGGTAGATCCTGCCCAGACTGGTCTGGAGCTACGCTAGTCGAATAGTTTCGCATGACGCGGTCCATATGAAATACATAATACTATTCTATGTTGTTTACGCTTACAAGTACAAATGTATGTATGTCTCTGTGTGTTTGATAGTCATTATTTAAGTATTAATTGTAAATATATTGCATCATCGTTGTACATGTCGATATGCATGAAATAAAGCGTGATTCGTGATTCGTCATTGTTAAGTTGTTAAACTGCGTTCTAGACAAAAGGCATTGTTTAAATACATTGTACTCAATAATGTGTTTAAGTGTTTTTGATAAGACTTCGCTTTTGATAGCGTTGATTGTGTTTATATTATAATAGTAATGGTCTCATATCCAAAGTAAAGAATTTATGTTTTACATTCGTCGATACTTTGCCTTTGACATTATCATTTGTTTTTGTGACTTATCCTGGCATAGATGTCGGTTCGAAATAGCTACTTGACTCTTTATCTTTGAACTTAATACAATAAACCGATGCTATGCTGAAATCACTGTTTAGTTTAGTATACGAGTAAATATTAACTTACCGAACCATATTCTATGTCAATTTTTATGTCGTAAACCAGATTATTACCAAAGGTGTGCTTTTCATTACCTTGCAAAAACCGTTTTCAAAATAGAACTGAGAATATTTTTTTTGTTTATTATCATAATTTAGTTTCACAAAAGGGTTCACGTGTTCACTTATCACATGGGAAATGACAATGGTATAATTTGGCGCGTTTTATGCTATTTACAGAAATGTATTTGTGTTCCTGGTGAATTTTTTTTTTCGATGGGGAATTCCTCCATATTAAAATATCATACAACTATATTTTAAAATATAAATAAGAATATTCCCGTTTAGTTATTCAAGTAAGTGCATTTAAAACATCAACGCATCAATATAATGGTGATATGCAAGTAACGTGTGAAACGATCAAAACAATATATTTTCAAATAAATGTAAACGCGAGATCATGCTGTTTTGAGCATTCCTTTCTATGAGTGTCAATGTTTACAACCCCAAGGCAAAACTATAAATCTAAACAACTCTGTATATGTCCAATCACATAAGTAAAGGGATGTAAAACATCCGAAATTGCTTGTCAATAACTACGTGAGTAAATGCACGTCCAGTGTCACCTAATTAACCAAAGTGACGTAGCGGAAACGTTTTAAATTAGTCACCACCAATCGTACACCAGTTATTAACAGTTTTTGGTAAATTGATACGTTGTTATTCATAACCATGAAGTTCTTAGGGAAATCCGTTAGTTTGACGTCATTTTATTTAAAACGGATTCTAAGGAGGGATTTGTTGTGGGAACGTATAAATACAGGAACGATGATCAAGCGGAATCAGACACCAGTAGCGCATTGAAAAGACAGCAAAACAAACTCTGAAAACACGGTCAAATTAATTGGATATAATCTTTTCATTCTGTACAAATCATCACTCGACTGAAAAAGGTAAGTTATTTACTGTTATGACATTTACACTGAGTTTTAAACATGGTTTCCTTCAGGACAATCAGACGTGTCGTCCCTTCTAAATCAGGGTTGTTATGTTGACATTCCTTAATTGCTCCAACAAGACAAACATGCACGTAATCGTAACAAGTATTGTAGATGTTGCTGCAATCATATAGAAATACTCAAATGTTATAATAAAATGCGGAAACATATTGCGAAGTTAACAGCATAAAAACACCAAAATCGTGTTTTTTCTATGGAATGTTTAAATACCGATTAAATATTCAGCCATATTACTCTATGGTATGAAATCTAAAAAGTGAATCCTTTTAAAACAGATCGCGTTCGAGTCCTCAAACGTGCATACCCATTCTATTTGTTGCTTATAATTTACCGTGCATTTTTCATTTTCAGCCGACATATTAACATCGGAATATACATAATGCAGCAGACACTATATCTAGCCGTGTTCCTAGCTTTGTGTGCCTTTGCAACGAGTCAGGGCCAGCTTCGTATGATGCCATGGAATCCTCTCCCGCCATCTATGGTCCCTGGGATCAATCTGCCCCTGATACATATTAGCCACGCACCGTGGCATCGAGGCGGTGCGTGGACAAGGGACAATATTTTTGGTAAGGCAATCATAATGTCGATTCTTCGGTTTTCTTAAGCGTCATGGGCGAAAGCTCTGTTTGTTGCATAGACAATCAAAATGATGACAACGAATGTTTGATTGTTTGACATTTATGTTTAACATGATCTTACATAAATTGAAGTTAAAATGATAACGTAAAATACACAAATTTACTAAGACTTATCTTCTTGCCGCTGGGTGTATTGTTTCGATCTTCATTTCTATGCTTATATCAACAAAACAAACAACTTTTTACTGCTTTCTTTGTAAAAATGGCGATCTGCGAGCACCATTATAATCAAATGTGATGTAACAATTTACATTCTCATTATTGAACAATTGTTGGAAAAAAACTTTGTGCTTACGAAACGTGAAAGTCATTATAAGCTAGATTCTGTGTGTGTTAGTTCATACACTCTAAATGCTGTCATTGGAAAAACTTATTGGTTTTAATTGGACAAATTAGGTCGTTGCTTTTCAGACATTAAGTTAAAATTATGTTATTACACCTTCATACTTGATAAAGAACACAGTTTGGACGATGATTGTGTTTGCACAAAAATATCAATGAATTGTTTGCATAATATGAACAAATCGGAACAATTACTGGAACGTTAATGTATCATTTACAGTAACAGGATGCAGAATCAACTAGGGTTTAAGGATTTTGCACACGGACCGGACCGAATACACACACGCCGTTTAGAACTTTTTTTTGCAAATATCTCAAGTAGTTGAAATTCATTTGCAAAAGTCTTAAGTGCATAAAAGAAAGTTTTTCGTGCAGTTTGTGCCGATATCTTAAGGTTTAAAAATAAGTCATGGAATACGTCTGCAATTGGTGATACAATTTCACGTTGCGGGAAGCATTACCGTGCATAACGCATCGAATTTTTAACAAGAATACAGGATTATTAAATAAAGTAATTCTGATGTATTTCACATTGCCATGAGCAGCATATAAATCTTTCTTTTCCGCACTACTTGAAATTCTTAAGAAAACTTGTTTTAAAACGTTATTTGAAAAAAGCACCACTTATAAGCGTGTTTACATTTAATTGTAATCCAAAAAGAGTCACGTGATCCAGTAAATTGAATAAGACAGTCAATCATATTACGTAAACGTTTCCTTTGTCGATACTTGAATAAAAATTCTAATGAATGGTAAAAAACAACATATATTCCTTTCAACAGGGAGCCCATTGTTTCCAGGAGGAATGGCCAGTGGTCAAATGTTGCCAACAGGTCCGTTCTGGGGTCAGCAGTGGAGCACTTTTGGTCAGAACGGGCAGCGGCCAATGAACATTCAGAACGGTCAATGGCTGTCAAGCGGTCAAAACGGCTTTAATAGTCAGTGGCCAGTACATGGTCAGAATGGACAATTTTCACCAAATGGACTGAATGGACAATTGTCCGTTAATGGGCAGAATGGGCAATTTTCACCAAATGGACTCAGTGGACAATTGTCGGTAAATGGACAATCTGGACAATTGATGGACCAGTCGCATGTTCTGCCTAATTCGTGGGCAATTAATGGCCAACAAAGCAACACTTTTTCAACAACTGACACCTTTGTAAGTGATATGTATATCTATATTATTATAGTTGAAATATTTTTCCGTAATTTCCTTTAATGTTATTCACAATAAGCATCAATAAACAAATATGCTACACGATTGGTTTTCAAATAGTTCGATCATTGATTAAAAAAACAACATGAATACGGATAATCATCAGTTATTATATATTACTTTTAACAGGGCTCGGGAATGCCGTCTGTAAACAGCGACCCCTGGGGAATGTACAAACAACTTGCCATGGATTCATCGCTCGGGACCCAGTCCGCTTCCAGAAATCAGGGCGCGTTAAACCAGCAGACGGGTTTTGACAACGGTTTCCTTTCCGGTTCCGACCAGACTGGTTGGACACCTATTGACGGGTTCCGGAATGAGAACCAAAACTTCAACAACGGATTTACGTCACCAAACGCAGGTTCCGCAACGAATTTTGGAGTAAACCTTCCACCGTGGACAGGTTAAATAAAACTTTAACTTGCCGTTTGCTTATTTGTGCATATTGAAAGAAAGAACTCGATGTGTATTGAATATATTCTTACATCGAATAGAGCGTGATTTGTCCATATCTTTACCTCACACTGAAAACTTGTATCTTTACGTGTACACTATTTATTGTTATACCATACTTATTGCATACTTTTTTCCGTATCCAAAACTATTTTTCTTACTTTGTTGTTAGTCTTTCAACGTGCATCTTTAACTATCTGTTTGTATATTGTTTTCTTTACCGTTGAAATATCAACATTATTTATTTTACAATATTGGATGTAAATAAAACATTAATTTATTTATCTGTTTTAATATTTTTGTGTTCAATACAAAAACCTTGGCCGTGCCGTTAATGTGTATAATTTCACCAAGTGTCATAGACATATTATTATATTCTCGTCTACTATGCAAGATTGGCGTTTTAAAAAACTAACGTGCATAACACAAGTATTGATATATTATTGTGCGATTGAAACTTCCACATAACAATGGTATACTTCAAATAAGGTATGCAAAATGCTTATTCGTTAAAAAACGTAGACATATGTGATATTATTTTAAAAACATTGTATTAAAGTAACATTACTATTCAAAATCAACGAAAATTACGTACAATTGTTCGTTAAATAAACTTAACCAATTAAAAATCAGTGTTCCTTATGGCAATTGCCGAAATTTCAACGTCAGATGTGGTCTGGTAAAATAGATGTTTGTAGATATAAAATGCTCGTTTTTATTATTGTTTTGCATACCTATTAATACGACACACAAACACTAAAATGGTGTTCGTGTGTCGTATGAATAGATATATTCGTGGGAATTAATTCTGGCCACAAATAAATAAAAACGAGCATTTTGTTTCTACAAAAATCTATGTAATCATACCACATCTAGAGATAAAATTTTGGCTATTGCTATCAGGAACACTGATTGTTAAGGTGTTAACTTTATTTTACAAAATACTTAACGAAATTTCCGTTTATTTTGAACGTTATATAGACTTTAATTACTTTATTTGTATTGAGCTCAAGAAAAATGGCAGGGGTGCTTCCATGTGTATCCTCCATTCCATTTTTTGCCCCAATATTTAAAAATTTGACCATGTCCCACACTTTATTGTCCTTTTTAATTTGCCAATGTTCTCGTAAATAAGCCAATCGGAATTTATTGGCTATTAATGGTTTTATAGAGTAACGCATAGTATTCATTGGTATCAGCATCTAACTTTTTTTATAAGAAACATTCCTCTTGAAATATAGGAACATCAAAGAAAACAGAAAAGTCACATACAAAAGTAAAGGGTATCATATGGCGAGGTTTCCCGAAAAATATCGTTCTGCCCAATTTCAACAATCCAACACCCTTTCCATTTGATTTCTAAGTAACTATTCAAACTTATTGCAACCATTGAGCTCAAAATGTTACCCATTTGATCTCGCCATGAATGCTCGTTTTGAAGCTAACATTTATAAATCAAAGTTTACTTCAAGTATTAAATCACTCATCACGTACTTGCATATAAAATATAGAGAAACTTAAGAGTATTTGATGAATTTCAAAAGAAAATCATTTGTTTTTCATTCACTGTGAATTGCAGATGTGTTTCGGCATTTAATTGTCACATTAATTATAATGCATTGATGTGACGATATATACCATATATGAAGTACACTCTACGTATAATTTATGCACTGTTGTGGATATAAAGGTGAACGGCTAAGGTCGTAAGAACAAGTCACGGACATAAAAGTAAAACAAAGACAGACTGACATTGTAAATGGGTGTATACTAACACCGTAAAAGTTAGCATGCGATGATGTTGTTAACATATAAACACAATTACCAAGTAATTATTGAATGTCCGGGTTGAACATAGATCATGGGTAGAGGGAATGAAATACAAATTATGACAGACTGCAATATATCGTATAAACCATATATTGAACAAATACATGCAAGCTTCACGTATAGGTGCGACAGGGTTAGTGAAGACCTATTGATGAAGTACAAAGGCGAGGTAGATGAAATATTAAAAGTCTATGTCTAACACTGGCAAGCTTTAATCGATCACGTAGGTTTGTGAAATGTATTTCCATGTATTTTGAAGATTAAAGAAAATCCCGCAAACCCCCCGCTTTGAATCCATATAATTGAACTTTGACCTTGAAGGATGACCTTGACCTTTCACCACTCAAAATGTGCAGCTCAACGAGATACACATAATGCCAAATATCAAGTTGCTATCTTCAAAATTGCAAACGTTATGACCAAGGTTAAAGTTTGAACGCCGCTTTGAAGCCATATAATTGACATTTGACCTAGAAGGATAACCTTAATCTTTCACCACTCAAAATGTGCAGCTCAGTGAGATACAAATGCATGCCAAATATCAAGTTGCTATCTTCAATATTGCAAAAAGTATTAATTATTGCAAAAGTTTAATCTAGGTGAAAGTTTGGAGACAGAATGACAGACAGACACAATATTCACCCGATCATTCGATCCGGGGGCATAAAACATTCTTTTTGTGTGCAAGGGGGGGGGGGGGGGGTGGAGAGGGAGAATAATATGGGGGCGGCGCATATTATATGATATATAAAAATTAAGAAAAAGGGAAAAAAAACAAATAAAAATTGGGGTGGGGGGATTCTGGAGTGGGGCTGGTTTGGGAGGAGTCCATTGTGGTATGTCAAATAAGTGTTGTTTTGTCAACGTTTGCATCAAATCTGATCCTACATAAAGAAGTAATGGCAATTGAAGCAAAATTTATTTATTTGACCTTGAGATTTAAGGTCAATCAAAAGTCAAGGTCAAATTCAACTTGCCAGGTTCAGTACTCTCATGATAGTAAGAAAGTTTTTGAAGTTTTAAAGCAATAGCATTGATACTTTAGAAGTAAAGTGCATCTGAACAAAACATTTAACAAAATATTCAAATTTATTAAGTTAAGCAAGGGCCATAATTACGTAAATGCAAACCAGAGTTATGCAACTTGTCCTGTACAATCCCCTTATGATAGTTAGTGAGTTATCAAAGTCTGAGAGCAATAACTATGACGCTTGAGGAGTAAAATGGAAAAAAAAAAACATAAAGAAATTTTCAATTTTCTAAGTACATTATAAAAGGGGCCATAATTCTGTCAAAATGCCAGTAAGAGTTACATATCTTTGCATGAACAGTCCCTATATGATAGTAAGTGTTGCAAGTATGAAAGTAATAGCTTTAGGAATAAAGTGGACCATAACACAAAACTTAACCAAATTTCATTTTTCTAAGTATAAAAAAGGGCATATCTCTAATAATAATGCTGACAGAGGTATGCACCTCGACAAACACAATTTTCGTGTTGCCATAAAGAAGTGTTTAAAGTTTGAGTTAATTATCTTTGATAGTGTTAACGTTATTTAACTTTATGAAAAAACTTTAACTAACGCCGACGCCTATGCCGACTCTGTGGCGTGTAGTATAGCTGTCATTTTCGTCGAAAAGTCGAGCTAAAAATGGTTTGAGGAACAGTGCATTAGTTGTTGTTGCATTGTTATAGTCTGCCTATTGTCCAAAGACACAATTTCCTATAGTTATTCTTTAAAAATTTGATTTTTTTTTTTACATTGTTTAATTAAGTTTACATTTAAGTTTCAACTAACATTTTTGATATATATATATATATATATATATATATATATATATATATATATATATATATATATATATATATATATATATAATATATCAATTATCTATAACAAGGGGAGACATGCTATGTATGAGAAAGACATCATCATGGTGTTCATTCCCTTGATCTGTCAAGTCATTGAGGCGAAATGCGAAGACGACACACATATACTCCGCCAGTCAGGTATTGTGTTGGCTGCTATGAATAGTGGAAAATATCTACTGTTTCTCATGGACCAGCCATTTGTTCTCGTGGCGGTTTCAACGACGACTTTGCTCTAGCGTGCCCTGGGGCACCGTTTGCTGAGACCAAACCAAGCCAGCTTTCGTGTGACGGTCGCTGCTGTTATGTGCTGGAAGAACTCGTTTGTCTTGCGCTTTTTGTATGATATGCGGGGCAGTCTTTGTAGACGTGTGCGTTCAAAGGCTTTATGCGTAACGGTTGTTAATTTAATAAAAACAATTGGTAAAATTAACATGCGAGTTTTAATAATGTCCGAATAGCTTATATTTTATTTATTTGAACGGTAAATAAACATGAGATTTTTTAGCGGACATCGTTTTCAATAACGCAAGTTAATGTACTGAATAGATCTATCCATGCATTAACTGGCTTTTGCTTTAACCAACACATCTGCTGATAAAAACAATGCTTACTCAGAAATAATCCCTTCAAAACACATACTGTATCAATCGTTATTGTGTAAGTGAATTAATTATGTGAATAAAATTGTGTAGCGTTCGTTGTACCGAGGTTTTGATGGGTTTCTTAATTCCGAATTAGAAATACGTTTTTATTTTATTTGTTCTTATGCAATTTCCAAACCATTTTAAATGATCTAAACAAAGAAATACGAAGTTGAATTAACGTACAAATTGTTGTTTGAACAACTAGTAATCAACGAATGAACAATATTGTTATAAAACGGTTATTGTAAATTGAAAACAGTAAAACACATTCGAGAAAACAAGAAACATTAAAAATCCAAGTAATTCACACAATTTATTGCGAATACTACTTGTCATCGCAAAGTTAAATTACCACAACATGACGGCAATGTACTGATTCACTCATATGTTCATAATTAAAACAACATTGCCCTGTTTAATATGTCTCAGCATGTTAGTAGAAGTGTAATAATTGTTTGCTCGACGAACGACTAAATTTTTGAAACTATATTTGATATCAACGACAATAATACAATGCCATTTATTTAAAAGAATGCCACAGTTTTTAAAACAAATTTATATTCCTTGTATGCACACGTTTAAAGCTGTAATTTTTATTGATAATTAATGCTAATGTTGCTATAATAGTTTGATAACAAGGAAAAGTTCACTAATGTGACATTGAATGGATATTGTAATTATTGTCTCACATGAAATTTGTGATATCGTTCAAATTTCTACATAAATAAAAAAATATAAAAATACAATTATACAAAAAGGCCTACGTCATTTTATATAGCTAGGCGAGTTCCATTCAAATATTGACACTAACGTGCACTACGAATCATATACGAACTGTTTGAATCTTTAAGGTAAACTCATAATTTAAATTCAATGATAATTATAATGCATAAACTCTATCTATAATACCCACTGGCGGGTTCAGAAACTTGGTAAAAAAGGGCTTGAACGGAAGAAATCGTGTATTAAGGTTCATGTAGAGGCTTCATTTTGAAAAATGTGGGACCCCTAGCATTGAACTCAAATTTGACTAAAGGAAGAGTGCCACATTGATAATGTATACATATATGCTTTAATGGATGTTTTTCCTTCAAACTGCTACCAATTTTGTACATCAACGTATCATAACATCCACAAAATCAATCAAAATACAAAGAGATTTTAACACTAAAATATACATTATTTTCAAAAATTCATGTTTATTCCACGTATTTCGGCGGAAAATTATATAACTAGTGAATGATATCGACATTGACGAGGGCAAGTTACGCTTAAATAGTAAATAAAGTTTGCATATCTAGAAATATCAAAACTCGAACACATGTCATTTCATCACCATGGGGGCAGCCATTTTTAAATTAATAAAATAGAAAGAAACATGCTAAAAACTCACTCATCGCCTAATTGACATTCCATACGGTTGACGATGACAAATGCATTGGATTGTAATCTTTCCGTTGATGTTTGCAAACTGCACGATCAGACCTCATAAACACTCAAAAGAATAACTATGTAAGAAGCATTTCACCAATGTTTACAATCGTTGTCGAATCACATATACTTTATTATTGCGCATAAAATAGTACGCTTACAGGCTGACAGAAAGATCTAGATTACTCCGTTCAATTCATCACGGTATACTATTCTATTGATAATATATAATAATACATCGCTTTAACAATCTAAAAGTAGTAATAATTCTTTTAAACGGAGTTTTTAATAACGAAAGTGAAAACAACGGAAGTTGGTTGGATATTCTGTGAGATGCACTTCGGCTCCAGAAAACCAATACAAATTAACTAAAAAGACGTGTGGGGGACAATTTTCAGCTGGAAACTATTTCAAATAGGGTAAGTGATGATATCTCTATGCGGTCATTTTTTGTTATTTAGTGCGATCTCTTGCTGATTAATGTTAATAGTTGTTTTACAAGTTGCCACTAAACTGTCAAAATAAGCATGTGTTATCTCAGGTATGTGTATACACATACCCGGTTTTCTCACCACTGCACGTGGTTTCGACCGATTTGTTTTGCACGTTTTTCTACGGATCACAGCGATGGCCACGCTTTCAAATGGGTAGAAGGAATCGAAAAAAAAAATCGTTTTGCCAATTTCTTTATATTCCTTTACAATTTTATATGTCGTCTGCAATCTATTTCAATTTGAGATGGTTTAAAATTTGCAATTTGGTTGAGAGGTAAATAACAAAATTGTTAAGCCTTTGAAATAGAATTGTGACTCTTATTATCCACCATACCTGGATTGTTAAAAAGTAGTTACGTTTGAATTATTTTTAGAACTATGTTTAGGATATTTATCCAAGAAAGGCAGTTGAATAAAAACTCATTTGTTGTTTTATGACAATAATTTTCTGTAAAATGTTGCTAACTTGACCTTGTATATGTATATAGCTTTGTATTTATTCAACTTAAGGTAGTGCATATCATTCCTAACTTTAGATTGAGATTTTGTAAATTAGTGTAAAAAAGTATTGGTTTTAAACCAAAATACGAATAAAGGACATAAATATTGAATGTCAAAAATGTGTTTATGTTATTCTATCCGTCTTTAGCTTTAAAATGATATATAGTTTGACCATATTGTACCACATTCAATGAAAAAAAACCAAAGCGAAGTTTTAATGAATTTTATCCCCCCCCATGAACCTTAACAAGGCGATTCACGTGCCGTTCAAGCCCTGCTACGTGTTTTTCATATCCATGAACGGGTCCACGCACAGTTACTTCCCTTAGTCTTCGTTGAGTTCTTCTTAGTGAATTCAATGAAGTTATTATGAACTTGGCTAATAACTCCAGACTCAATCCACTTTTCAAATTATACCGTCTGCACTCTCTTGACAACAACTTTTATATTGGCAACGTCAATGAAGTTAAGGTTATAACTCAACACTTTCAAAATACTATGCTGTAAACGTAAGTGTCTTGTTCCTTCAACGTTCCTGCTGTATGCTTGAAATACTTCTGTGATAATATAATGTTTTGGTAGTATTACTTTTTAGAAAATTTAGTTGGAACGAAATAAGATAGACCTGTACGAAAGAAACATATATGAAAACAATGACTTATTCTGACGATATATTTATAAGTAAATTCCAAAATAATTCCTCATTTCTTACTTTGCGCGGCTGCATTTTAGATTTGCATTAATCCACTGTTTAAACACATTTTAAATTGAAAACTGCCTATCCGAAGGTAAAGCCTCGTCATTTCTGACGATGATCGAGTGAGGCATATGTTAAACACAACCTTGAACTGTATGACGTCATATGAAATAATCGAATTATTTTGTCGATGTCGAAGACCTTTTGTTTTCAATGTTATTTTAATTTATTTCGGTATATGTGATTTGTTTATGCAATAATAGCGAAAATACAAATTTCATCGGACATGATCATTTGCGGGCGCTTTAAAAATCTGTTCCTGCCCTCGTGCGGCGAACTCGGGCAGAAACGGATTTTTCGAGCGCCCGCAGATGATCATGCCCTCGAAAACGTGTATTATCCCTATAATATTTATCGCTTTTTAATGTTGACTTTTGTGTTAATTTATTCACAGGCAATCGTTAAAGTCTTGTAAATTTTGACACGCGGTTAATATAAATAAGTTGAATCAAGTCTCTGATCATTAAAGAAAAGGGGAACGATGACTTGTACAATATCGTTACGCCTCTTGTAATCTATTATCACTTACCAGCACGTCGTGAACCTGAATCTTTTTGATTCACACAATTCCTAAAACAAGCACATGTTCCCACTTTATATTCTTTTTATTTTACATTGAATGCACAGCATGCACAGAAAGAGAACCCGGCGTTGTGTGAAATGGGTGTAATTCTATGTTCGGCCAGTACAGCTCCCGATCATTTTTCGCATGAAAGAATTATTATTAGATTAGATTATTAGCTACCCTGTCTGCTATAAAGTCACTCATGGTTTCTTGGTCTCGTATGCGGACAGTATTACTCATCATCCGAGTATACGAATAAAGAGGAATTTCTGGAGACACACCATTCCAATGCATACAAAAAGAAGAAAAAAACAAATCAGAATGAAATAATCAACTCATGATAAACGATGAGTGATGCTAATATTTTGCAAGTAATGCACTAGTTACAATCCTAACTTTCTGTTGAATCTGACAGACGTAACGTTTCCAACTATTCTTGTATGCCGGTTGAGGACATCAAATCATGTGACCGGTGCTCATGCTTTACATGTGAAAGCGAGAAAACAAGAGGGTCTTAAATGCGCACTATCACTCGGCTTAATGGGGCCTGGACATTCTGACCAAGTTTTTAAATATGTGCCATGCAAAAGACAGGCAGCACAGATTATGCAAGCTAACAACCAGAATCAGTAAAATGCTGCTGTATACAACTGAAGTACTTCTCACAAAATACTCAACTCACTTCTGTAAACAAAACTCAATTATCCAGTAACTCTCAGGTAAGCAAAATATCACAATACAATAGTTAAATATGCAGTTTGGCAAACATAGAATACATTCAAAGTAAACTGAAAAGGTAAAGAAAAAAGTTTAAAAGACGAATAAAATAACACAGTATTATGCGTTTTTTTTCAAAATAACGAACTTCACACCATAATCATACATAATCTACAACATAATTTTAATTAAAAATAACGGTCAACACTGAAATTTAGGCAATTTGCTGGTGTGCTGGAAGGCGATCCAGGCGGAGGCGTTGCAAGAGCAGGCTCCCTCAGAGTTTCTCTGGACTTCCGTCCGCCGTTCCTGTCTCTCGCCCCTCCAAGCCACTTCGTTACAGCAGCCCCCATGTCTTTCACGGGATTCATGCGCAGACAGCCTGATACAAATGATTATAGTTTACATGGGAAATGTTTACAATTCAATATTGGTGATATTTCCATAAAACAGACATAACACAAGAGAAGATATTTATACCCAGAGTTTTACCATTGACTGTTTAAGTGAACAGTCATACTAAAATTAAAGTTATTTCTGTCTGCTTAGATTTGAATCTTTTAACTATTCTTGAATAAACATTCGGGGTAGAAAGAATACTTTATTGATTTTTCTTAAATGAATTAAATAAACCATTTAAGCACCTTATCTTTTACACTTGAATTCAAGGACGAGTTCTATTTAAATGTAAAAAAGTGCATTTAAATTGCTAAACATATACAGAAAAGTTAGTTTCAAGCTATATGCTTCTAAATTAATATGTAATTAAACAGGTATAACTGCAGGTCTTTTTTCAACTGATTTTATCGCCGTTATTCGGAAATAGTCCCGATGGTAAAACATACCTTTTTTCAAAATCAATTACAAATATTCTGAATAGACAATTCAGTTTTTGAAGTTTAGAAATGATGAGATTGTTAGTGTAGAAAAAGGACTGGTAGGTTGAAATAACCATTTTACCAATTGGTTTTCATGTATATCATTCTATTTTCAAAGATTTACCAAGTATTCATTATTTCTATTCATTATTCTTATACACTTATGTACTTTTTCCCCATTTCGGGACTAATGTGACGCTTGAATTCCCAATTTCAAGGGTATAGGTCATGTTCGCAAAGTTGTGAAAAAAGCCCTGACCTGAAAAACTCACCATCTGAGATTTTATTCCATCAGTTTATGGAAATGGCCTACATGAAAAAGGGGGCATTAACTAATCACCAATATTGCGCATAAATATTTTTTACAGTGAAATAGCCCAATAGCTTAGTATCTAACATTTGTAAGATACCGCTGTCAACATGTAAGACCCAACGATAACTGCAATTCTGACCTATCAACCGCTGAAGGGCACCCCGCAGCTACAATTGGTTCTTGAATCAAGTTAAATCACTTTTAACTTACGAAAAATAATGCCTGTGATGTTGAGGCCCTAAAACTTTATTTTCCCCTTTAGGCCCTACACATTGTGTTGCTTGGCTAGGCTGTTGTCAATCAAGGTTCTCATTGTACGACCAACAGTGTCCTGTACATCTCGGCCACCTAACTCAGCAATACATTTCACCTACAAAAAATGAAGTGTAATGACACTATTTTCTAGTCAGAAGTTAGTAGCACAACAGTGTATGTATAATTATACCCTGTTTTGTCAAATTAGTGAGCATTTCAATCATATTTATTCTCATTTCAGTGATATACTATATTTTTTATCTATATTATTACTATTCAATCAGGGATGCACGTTATCTGGATACATGTAGATGAAAACCTTAAGCAAAACATTATAATATAATATAATTATGTATCATTTACAGACATACTTTCAACAGATGAAGACGTTGTTTCATCATCCTATGTCTCCAGTGCCTCCAAGTCTTCAAGGGGAAGACGATTCCCATCTGAGAGGTCAATGGGCACAGCCGCCTCTACCCCACCTAAGCCCTGGGCAATGAGGCATTTTAGAAGTATTTTGTTAGCTTTCAGAGTGACATTCATTGAATCCAACAATGTTAAAATTCTTGTGGCACGTGCTGTAAAACAAAGATAATTCTTTATTCATTTAAGAAGAAAATTGAAATATGTTTATATCAATTAAAAACAAATTTATAATACCAATAGTTGGTTCATATACAAAATTCAGTTTCATAATACCTAGATCACAAGTCAAGTAGATGAATGAGAAAACAATTAACTTACAATTACCTGATCAACTAACCAGGCATTAATAAAGCATAAACCTTTATATCTGTTTTTGTAAATCATTCAAAATTGTTCCTCTGATTATGTGCCAGAAGGTATGGTGAAGGTTGGAATTGGTAATTGGGATTTTGTAAGGACAGAACTGGTTAAATATTGCGTTGTAGAATAAGTTAACTGGTGTAGACATACCATCCAAAATTTACAAAATTCATTTGTTTGCCGGGCTGTATTTTGTAAATTCTGATTAATGAAATACATATATACTAAAATGATAATACACCACTTTCAACTTCAACCATTTCATACCCCTGGGTCAGTGTTTAATAGTGTCATTGGAACTTTAGGCAACAACGGGTGAATACATGCGAAGTAAAGAAAATAGCTCCCGTAATCAGTATGTGCTAATCTGTTAGAGGTTGCCCAAGTTTGTAGTTCACCTTCCAAAGAATGATCAATATCTACTTTTTCATCAATGTCACTATCTGAAAATTACGGAGGTTTTTCCGTAAAAGTGTTTACATCAACATGAGAAGGTATTGATTTTGGTGATCATCTTGAAGAAAATATAAATAACGTGCATCGTCAACTGAAAGCTGTGTTTCTTCATGTTGCGCTGTAGAGTCTGTTAATTCGGACCAATTGGAATTATAATCTCGTAAATGTTTGACAAAAGTTTAAGGCATTTCATCCGAATCACTATATTGGTAGATAGCAGATATATGACCTTCGACATAAGAGCAAACCTTTCTGTGCGAATACCAATAATCAGCTTTCCGCCATTGCGAAGCAATTTTGAAATTATTGAATGAAAAATTATATCGCGAAAATATGTGACATATAGTGTATGATAAACATTTCAACGCTCTAACAATTGCAATTACAACGGAACAGGAATTTAGAAATTCATTTTTCGAAAATACAGAGATGATGCCAGAAATTCGTTAAAAAAATAACTTGTAAATAAATTCTTTCAAAAAGCATACCATTTTCCGCAATTTCACTGCCAATGTTTTCCCCGAAAGCCTTCCAATTTCCAATAATGAGCGCTCTGGTCGACATTGTTTTAAATAACTAACGTTGTTTTTTTAATGTCCATTTCATTATTTTAAATAATCATAAAATACTTCTTTTAATGCAATCGAGACACCAGAAAAAGCTTTTTATTAAAGAAAGTAAACACATGCTTAATTACGTTCCTTACAGTACTGCACGTGTAATATAATATGTGTCCGAAATGGGCACCATATGGACACTCACTATAATTTGGGTAGTTTTATTGGACATATAAAGCGTGTGTTTTGGGGGTTTTGTTTATCAAAATATTACATAATGGGCCAAAATGGGTTCCTAATTGGCACATATATATGGGCATGTTTGCATTGGGTCCCATATTGTAACTGTATGGGCAAACTCACATGGGCCTTCCCAGATTTAGCTCATATGGGACCCATATATTCATGTTTGCTGGGTAGTTATTCGATATTCCAACAATTTTCATTTCATATGATGGTGATTGCAAATTTTATTTTATATTAACTGGTTTTCATTATACCATTTTCATCATATTTTAATGCTTTCATAACGTCAAAAAGAGACATATTGTTATTTTGAATGAGTTATCTTTATAACATAAATATGAGGATAAACAGTTTGTAGCGAAACAAAGAAAATTACCAACCAAAAGAAATCAAGTATTATATTAACTATTAGTATACTAAATATTATACACATTGGAAAATTATAAACAATAGAAATTCAATGTTATAAGCGGGTCACGAAATTGGAAAATTCCTACTATATGTTTTGGAGCGGTGTCAATATTGAATCAATCTCGATCTAATTATGGTGTGTCTAAGCTAATTAATAATACATGTTTTAGAGCGATGCCAGATGATAAAACAGATGGTATCTTACAAATAACATCAAACTAGACGAGTATAACACACCAAATTACTCATTGCTTATCTCGCTAATTAGACATGTCTGCGGACAGCCCATTGATTGTTGTATGATTTCATGTAAAAAGCGGATTGCTATCCTTATTCGTCTGTCGCATATATCATATTACTTCGCTACCTTTGGGCACGAGGTTTTGCACAAAATCCCGTAGGAAATTGTACACGTCATCATTTGGTGTTCAATTCTATATCAATACACGGTTCTTGAGTAGAGGAGGAAAATCACGCATACGACTGGACATTACGGTCATACAATTTGTTATATTCATGGGGCCAACAGGCAATTACATTAAACTTATAGTTTATAATATTTTACGAACATTGAAAAACTTTGTGTTGGAATTAAATAAATAGAAATAAACCGTTATGGACATTGAAAAGGACTTGTGTATGTTTATTATTGAGTTTAAAAGACTACGTAACGCAGTGCACATACATCTCCACCTGGACACGTATTCACCAAACAATTCTTACACTTAAGTCTAAAAATAAAAAATATTTGTGAAATTGATTTATGTCAATATTGCTTGAATTTTGGCACTTAACACCTCTATCAATGGCATTCTTCAATTAGAACAGTGTGTTAATGACACTGGCATAATTACCAGTGGAGGCATCTATTTATTCAAACACTGAACGCATTTTTGTCGGTATTAAGTCTATTCTTTATTCTCAAGTCTAAGAATGGGTTGGTGAATACGGGGCCCTGTGCCTCAAGACACACTCTCAATAATCTTAATGGATTGTGTTCATTTCAAACTTGAAATTAAAAAAACTATAAACATAATTTTGTTAAACGAGTTGCGTCTAAGATTATACAATAGCGAACAATTCAGCGCCTTCAGCGCTTTGAGGCATTTGATTATGTATTGCATTGATTTGAGTACTTGGAAAGCTACTACATATCTGTGTTTTTATTTGTAAGTTTTTACAGAAGGACGTGTTGGACACGTGTGTTTCGATTAAACATATTTCGTTTTCCGATTTATTCAAAGAAAATGTTAAATTATGCCCGATGTAAAGCTAGTGATTATTATTTTGCCTTAGGCCACTCCAAATTGATCTGTTGGTCGTCGGATTTGCCGCACCTATTTATTTCAAAATGGAAAAAAAAAATTGTTTTACCGCTCGCACTCATTGTGTTTCCTTCTGTAACGATAGCGCATGTTGTTTTTTAATTTGTGAAAAAACAAAACAAAAAAAAACGCGATCTAATAGAAACGATTTTGACGCTGCATACGA
Source organism: Dreissena polymorpha (assembly GCF_020536995.1). Taxonomy (NCBI): domain Eukaryota; kingdom Metazoa; phylum Mollusca; class Bivalvia; order Myida; family Dreissenidae; genus Dreissena; species Dreissena polymorpha. The sequence goes on along the minus strand of NC_068370.1, from coordinate 3,386,829 downwards.
ATGCCAAATATAGTGTTTCGTACCCCTTTTAATCGATAACTGCAGACGCTAAAACATTCGATCGAGACGACCAGTTCATGTTTCGCTATCGTGACCGTTCTAACAAATTGCGGTGAAAAGTTGCTGCAGCCAATATAAACACAACTTCTACGTTCTGTGACTTATTTGAATGTGTTTGTTTACGTTCGATCAATTTCAAACCACATCGGGAAACATGACGTAAGCTTTTTTTAAATACTTTTTCTTCATTAACTGGGCATATGGACGGTATTTCCCTAAATGCAGACAAATTTTTCCTATAACACAATTTTAAGTGAACAAAAAATAAACATAAAATCATTAAATGCTGGTTCTAAAAGTTTCAAAGGGACAATGTTTTATAATTTTTAAAATACATGGTTGACGGAACAAGTTTAACATCTAGGTCCGTGTATTTCAGAAACATCAAATAAGTTCTTTGTAGTGTATAAATTTATTTCAGACAAATACAATACCGCACTAGCCATCGATATGCCCTTTTTAAAATAAGGTAGCGACAATGGATTATATGCTTGGCCTTTGTCCGACTGTCTGTCATTATCATTTTGATGATTGTCCCTCGTAAAGTGCAGCATGGTATACCTTTTCACAGCTTTCACTGTTTAAAACTTAAAACAAATATGAGCAGCAGTAGGTAGACATGTGTCCCTCACTTCAATGATATGGTTACATGTATATTTCGTGGTCAAAGGTCATATACAACTTACTCCTATAAATATGTGGTCGATATATATTCTTTGTATAAGAATTGATTTGAATATTTGAATAAAAAATATAACTGTTTAAACTTGTATCTCTTGATAATGCAAATTTTTCTATCAAAATGTGATTTTTTTATTCTTCGCTCTTCGCTCGCTCTATAATTTTCCTGTTTTCAAAAAAAAATTTTTTTCGCTCGCCTCTTCAACTTTTTTTCAAAAATCCGTAGACTAACATATCAATTTGGAGTGACCTTATCTTCAAGAAAGTTCACATGCAAACTGCACACGTTTAACTCAAGAAGTTGTTTGTTCGTCATGCTTTATTTGTATGTACATTTCAAGCCAAGCGTAGATTTTAAAACATCGCGTGTAAATATTTGACAACTCATGCTTTATTGAACTATGTAAAACTAAATTTGTTATTTATTTAAGAGTATGTGATTGTATCAATGAATTCATTAACATTTATAAAGCATACATGTTCTTTTTATCAAGGAGTTCAACGTTTGTACACAATTATTCCCCCAAGATGTTGGATGCGACTTTCGACGTTACATATCCAGTAGCCGACCCTGTGCCCAATAGGACGGCATTCCCTGCGATCCCGAATCCTGCTGCGCCTACGCTCTGTCCAATGGCGAACCAACTTCCTGCTGCGACTGCTGGGCCCTGAAATCGAATTTTTAGAGTAAAACACGTCTACTTGAGCAATTACAATTATTTCATGGTTTGCATAACAAACCCGATATACATCAGCAGCATTTTCCAATATATGACATAAACAATAATAACATTGTCTGTTTGAATTTGCATTATGTGATTGTTAAATATGATATAATACTTTTGATGTTACAATGGTACTTTGTATTTTATTTTGTGTAGCATTGTTTAGTATAATAATTGTCTGTGGAATTAAGCTTGGTTCGTACCGTTGTGGACCTTGCACTATGAAATGGTTCATGTATATCCTGTGCAAGATAAAACTGTGTCAATAGTCGGAACCAAACCTGAAGGGAAGCGGCTAAGGACCCAGCCACAACACCAGCGGATCCAAAACCAACAGCTGATACTACGAGTGGAGCGGCTACAATAGCAGTGGCGCCACCTACGACAGTCAATGCTGCTGTGGCTGCATTTGTCCACGTCAGCCATGAGTCTGCAACGTTGAATTGCATGAGTGATATCAACATTATTGTGCTTGTTTCCAATGTGGTAACAGTCATATGCCAAATATGTACACATGTGTAGTGTGTCCTTTTCAAAGTGATAACGGGAGTTTTACTATATTTTAAAAACCAGTAGTCAAATACATACTGGTCAGAAACTTTGAGATTGCAAACTAAATATTGCAGTGGACATTGTTTAAGCATTGCTCATTTTACTTTTTTTGGTTTTAAGTTAAAAGTAGAAGTAGTAACACACTCAAAAAAGTTGTATTGCTTGATTTTATTTATAATGATGTTAGCAAACAGTTTCCAAACATTCATACACAATAATTACATATACATGTTAAATCTAATACTTGAAATTAGATCTACAGGAACAATGTTACATTAAAGTGTGTCAATAACCACGAATTATAATAAAAAACAATTAACTGGTAATATATTTTGCCATAAACACATTCTCGAACATGTATATTGCTGTACTGCTGAGGGTGATGGGAAATTGGGTAATATCTTTAACTGTTATAGTTTCTTTTTTTTCTTTTTTTATTTTATTGATAGTTATTAAGAAACACTTTGATTTTGATTTATTGCATGAAAACAGCAACAACAACAAAAAGTGACCCCAGAGGCGGATTCGATTTGTACTGGTGTATGATTTGAACACACTTAGTAGAGGACCGACATACGATGGTGCACACTAAATATTAAATCCATCTGTTTTCAGATTTGTTTAAAGTGAATAATTATATTAGTCCATATAAATCATGCGATTCAAGTGCCTTAGTTTATACCACATGGTTATTATTTGAAAAAAACTTGAGTTACATTTGTAGTAAAGAAAAAATATGTAACACTTAATGTCAAACCCCTAAACCCTCCTGTTTCAGATAATTAGACTTTTAAACTTATTTTTCTATATGTACTATACAAGTCTTTTGAAATCATTTAGCCCTGGGGCGGGGTCAGTTTTGATAGTATGTGCATTATTTTAACAAACTTAGCAGGGGACCACTATTAGACTTGACATGCCAAATAAAACACATCTAGGATTCGATCTCCGTTCCCGGTAGCACATGATTTTGGTTAGTTGTCATCATATCTAACAGGCGGAGATGCCTCCGGGTTCTCCGGCTCTCCCGAATCCCCCCCCCCCCAAATTCGCCCTTAACACAAGACCACATCAGAAGTTAATGGAAATGGCAACTTTTGTTCAAAATTTGTTCCAAAGCAAGTCTATTAAGTTAATAGGCCAGAAGTGTTAGACCTTAATCCGGATTCACACATGATGCAGCCAAATGATGGAAGGACTTCATAAACTTCGAAATAATCCACAAACAGACAACATATGTCATGGCCTTGATGTTCCAGGGAAGAATTCTTTTAGGGTTTTAACTAGGTACAAATACGGAAAACAAGTAACCCCGGGTTGACCCCATATTCATGATTTGAACAGACTTGGTAGCGGACTATCATGCAATGTTTAACACTGAATATCAAACCCCTGACCCTCGAGATTTTAGAGAAGACTGTAAAGATTATTAAATATGTAAATATACATACATATATGGAATAAAGAAATTTCAAATTCCTAACTGATTACAATAATCGTACTTAAAATTTGATTCCGTTTCAATTATGGGGCTATTTTGTATGAATGTTTTGAGTGTAAAACAGGGAATGAAAGCACTTCAATGGGTTAAAATGAAATCGCGTAAACAAACGATTGCACAAAAAATATATAAGGCAGTGTCTTAAAACATATGTCACGTTGATAATTAAGTTATAATCGGTATAACCCTATCCAACCATTCTGAAATATCACATTGATACTTTTTTAGAATATATAGTATGAACACAGTTGAATACAAAGGCATGTGGTTATTTAACCGAGACCATTTCACAAAAAAGAATTCACAACCGATGGTTTTTTCATTGTTGGATTATTTAAAGGTATTTGAGTTGTACATTATATATACCGGTAGATTACATAAAATTGTATTATAATTGAACCACATAATAGTTTGAGGTTTGTAATTTTCGCTCAACTGGTAAAATAATTTATCAACTTAAAGGATCGAATAAGTTAATAATATAATAACTAGATAATCATATATAGACCAAACAAAGATAATTCGTCGAATCAATAGAGGGTATTTTGAATGCATTGTACACGCTTTGAAGCAATTGGTAGCAAAGCTTGGTCATTAACGTTACAATTTGATGTATATGAGTTATGTTGACTTACTAGTCAGGATTTGTTGCGACAACGTGACGCAATGAATTACAATATGCGTCGGGTTAAAACAAATGAATTTCGATTCTCTTGTGTCGAAATGCCCTGAATGCTGCCTCTAGTGAACTCTCTGTGAGCATATTAAACTTGTTCACACCAAAGCCATCGCATTGACACTGTTCTAATTGCATGTATCAAACATACAATAAGGCATTTGTAAATAGAGTCCATGGAAATTTTAAATGCTGCATCTCGACCAGACTGATGCTCACAGAGATAGAGGGAGAATCCTGATACTCAGCGTGCCTCCAAAAATACTACAATGTACGCAATTAGTCATAGAAATGCAGGTTTATAAAAAACATTTAAAGATCCGCATTTTGTTAACAGTCTTTTTTCTTCAAAATCTGAAAAACACATAGCTGCATTATAAAAGTACAATGTAAAATAAGCAACACTATCATTATAACCTCAGATAAAAAGTGAGTTTAAGTATAGCAATTAAGGTTTAATAATAATTTCACACTCTAAACAAAAGTTTTGTCTTTCAAATTTAAGCAACCAATAATGAATGCGTTTTATTAAATCGAAATACTGACATTACTTCATACTAGCTCTGTTACTTAATTCATAATAACTGATTGCAAATTAACCATATTGTTCAAACGCATTCATTCAAGAATTTGTAATTTGATAATTTGTAAAATCGATCCTAATTTGTACACAAGGTACAGATAGATTTTTAGAGCAAAATGTTTTGATCTTTACCACTAAATAAACACAAATGCTTTCTTTACCGAGCTGACAGTTTGATGCTTTAAATTTATCTATCTTTGTATTTAAAATAAATACATTTCAGTAAAAGAAAGAATAAGTTTTACAGATCAATTTCATTATGCTTCTTAATTAGCACTGAATATCAATTAAAACGACATTTCTGCACGGATTTTATAATAAATTGATAACACCTTTAAGTAAAAATTATTACCTGTTTTATCGTCACAACTCGCATTCACACCCTTCATCAACAGAAACACAAATAATACAGTGTACATATTTCTTTCTTGAAACATGTTGTATTGTATATGCTACGTTTCCACTCTGAAAGCTTGTGCAGGTGCGCGTTTAACAGGAAGCTTCGGTCTCCAATGTTACTTGACATTTTTTAAGTTTTAGCTGAAGTAATCTGACTATTCTTTATTATTTTTTGTAGATCCATACTGTTAACAATTTGAATCTTACATTGTTAATATTTTTATTGCAAGTATTCTTCATTTAGCCGATTGCTTGTGAAATTGCCTGGTCTGGTTGACAATGGTAGTCAATGGTCTTTTAAATGGCGTTGTTCCATGGTACGTTTAATAATATTTTATGCCACAATCCTATATCAACTGGACATATTTATATTTGTATGTTCAATTCATTGATTTCGGTTTGTTTGTTTTTACTTAAATTGATCACTCAAAAAGACAATTACCAGATGAAAAAATTCACCTGAAACTTGAAAAATGCAAACTAAGGATGCAACAAATAAATCGGTTACACTTACGGGAAAAAGTTAATCTGACACTTACAAATTGAATTGTTTATGGATTTAATTGCTCTAAAAACGTTTCTAGAGTTCTCGATACTGAACAGTAAAACAACACACACACGATGATTCACGACGATAGTTAAAAACCTGGTAATAAAACAAGTAATAAATCAATAAACAATAAATGTGTTGTTTCACAGGAGTATATGCTTTGATGATAGCTGTATTCGGGGTCTCAACAATTTTCGAAAAAGCTTTTTAATCGTCCTGTGCAAACAAAGAAGATAAATATCACGAACCAATAGTAGTTTGATATAATAATAAAGGTATTTAATTGTGAATTTTTAATGTAATATCTTAGCTAACACGTTTAAAATCAATTATGTAGCGTCTACGTAACCAGACTGAAAATACTGATCCCTTATACATTTTGACACTAAAACGAGTTACTCGGGTCTGCTGTGTTATTATCTAGAGTATGAGCACCATATATTCATAGGGAGTTTGAATTGTCTATCCCATGTTTGTTGATAAAGAACCGATACTAAGCCTCTGGTAAACGTTTAAATGTTTTGTGGCGGATATACAAAGTGTGCAAATTATTCAAAAACTCATCGAGTTTAACCCATTTAATAATATATAATATTTATTATGTTGGGGCCGAATGGTTTAACGAGTATGTAAACCATATACACCAACCATATCGCAACCGATCCGAAGAGAATGTTTCTGCTCGACATAACGTGATGTGTGACGTGAATGCCATTTGTGTAAATGTTGCAAGGCTTTCGACTAAGTTTAATCGCTCCACTGAACGCTAGCTGTTGCTCGGTAAGATTATATATCAGGCTCCGCTAACTTTCTATTTGCTCTGATAACTCAGGCATTTCATTCGCCAAAATAATTAAACATCTCTTGTTAAGTATATTTATTGATCATTTTAAATAACACAGTTCTGTAAGTTCAACACACAAATGTTAATTATACATAAACAAATGGTGAACAAAATACATCGATATGATAAATAAAACAAGTATTATACGCAAGTAGAATACAAATAAAGGAATAAACATGTTGAAAATAGAAAACAATAAATACGATGCTGTCCGGTAATCTTGCGCAGTTAAGGATCAATTGGTTTAAAAACATGTTCCTTTATAAATTGGCAACAAAATATCTATATTTATTATGAAAATAATAAGTTCATGTGCTTATTAACACAACAATATCTAATTAATTCAGTGAAGAACTGTCCGATTTGATTTCAAAACAAACATGACTCACCTCATTTTCAAACTATCACAGTGTCCGGTAATCTTGCGCACTTTGTATAATGACCTCGTTTAGGCAAAATTTCCAAAATTGTAGACATATGGTGTCCAATTATTGACAAAAAACATTCCAGAAAAATATTTTTAAAATCAGTTTGTAAAACCATTGAAATTAAATGTGGATTTCTAGTGCAGTTTTTGTTCACTACAAATCAATAAATAGTATAGTCAATAATAAGAGTGTACAATTAATAAAAAAGTACCGGTATGCGTGAAAAAAATGCATAACAGGTTTGATACCACGATCATGCTTCCATAGTTTACAGAAAACATCAAAACTAGGCCATTGCGCATGCGGAGATCATACCAAATTGGTTTGACAGAATGGCGGGAAATGATGACTATGTCGTCTGATGCGATATATTTTCATGGCAAAAAATACCAAAATTGATCGGATATTGTGCAATGGAATGCTAAATTACACGTTGGATTTATGAATTCTTAATTTAAAGTATGAAAACGCTAAAGACTACAGGGAATTTGTGATTCATTTTGATTTTTTCGTAAAAAGGCCAGTGTTTACGATGTATAGGGATGACGCAATCGGTGTTTAAATGTAATGATCGAATTTAATTTTGCATGGAATACGTAACTTTTAAATCCGTTAATTCTTTAAAATGTGAAATTCCATCTTTCATCACTAAAGAAAACCATTCGTCGTCTGCGAGATTCGCAAATGCGAAGTGCGCAAGATTACCGGACGCGCAAGATTACCGGACTTAACTGTACAGTTTACATATTGTACATGAGAAATTATTCAAATGTCCAGTGAAGTGATAATATTTAAATAAAACTATATGTTCAGTCGAAATCGCTTTTTTTCCTGAAGTCACATTGTAAGAACAAACATGCCTTTGTCAGACATGTTGATGAAAAAAATAGAAATATTATTTCAGTTACTTAAGTTTATTTCTTTTGCCTGCCCAGGGTGGAAGGTTAAGTCCGAAAGGGGAACCAGAACTTGAAGTTGGTGACGGAAGCCCGTTATTGATGCTCTGGATCCCACTCTGAAACCCGTTCTGCTGGGAACCATCAATGGATTGCCAACCAGTCGGGTCTGAACCGGACGGAATCCGTTGTTGAAACCCGTCTGCTGGTTCCACGTACCAAGGTTTCCGGCAGCAGCCTGGTTCCTCAACGATGAGTCCATTGTTAACTGTCGGTACATTCCCCATGGATTCGCTGTTTCCGGTTGTCATTCCGGTACCCTGCAATATAATAAGTAAGTGAATAAATAGTAATAACAAGGTATTTCAGGTTTTTTTGTATACTAGATTTTATGAAAAATGTGGCAGACATTGAAGCAAAATATGTTGTTTTATTACAGACTATTGTGCTTGATATTTTATTATGTTGCTGAATAAAAGATAAACTATACTTAATTCTTTTTGTTGACGAAAACTTACAAAGTTATCGGTGTTTGTAAGGTCGTGTCCTGTTGACCATTGATTTCCCATGAATTCGGCCGAAATTGAGACTGGTCCGTCCATTGTCCGTTTTGACCAGAAAATGCCCATTGCCCATTCTGTCCATTGGGTGACCATATTCCATTCTGACCATTTACTGGCCACTGACTATTAAAGCCAGTTTTGGTCACTTGAAAACCATTGTCCGTTCTGTCCGAACTGACCATTAAGTGGCCATGTTCCGGTCTGGTCACTGGTGCTCCACTGCTGACCCCAGGCCGGACCTGTAGACCACGTCTGACCACTAATCATTCCTACCGGATAGAACGGGCTTCCTGATGAAATGAAACATATAGTACACTTAATCATTTATCGATATTTTATATTCACGTATCAAAATAAGGAAACTCTTTTGATTATTTTTATACTGTTATTTTGCCTTTGGGAAGAGCGATATTTTAATGTACATGTAAATAAGAGCAAAATATTTGTGTCTGCTTTCCTTAAAATATATAACTTCTTATTTTAGTCAATTTTTTACTTAACATTCTATTGATTCGCTCCTAAATGTCTACATAATAGTATTGAAAGACATATATTTAAAACGGCAAATCAAGTGTAGATAACAACAAAAATCTCTACATTCAACATGTTTCAAATTGTAACACAACCGATACAACCATTGAACATTAATTGTTTTCAATGCATGGAGCTGACTTTGTGCAGTTAAAGAATATATAATGATTTATTTTGAGATGAAAAAAAAACACTCTAACAATGTATGCACTTCAACCCATATAATTTAATACTTTACAATTTGCGACAAATAGTACACTTATTTTCCTCCTAACAATTTTAAACAACGCTACAAGGCATTTTTTATTTACTTTAAATGAGCATCGCTGTGTGAAAACGGGGCTTAATGCAGTGCGTAACGTGTCTTAAACTATTAGTCTTAGAAGTCCCTACAGGCTGATCAGTGACGAAATTGTAAACGTTCACTGGCTTCTCGCTAAGAGGAGACTTACTTTAAACAATACAAGCGGAAAGTGTCGTCCCTGACAAGTGCAAAGAATTGTATATTATTGTATACAATATACGGCTTATTGAAATAAGCAAGTAGTTGTCGTCTAATGTTTTTTTTAACCAATTGACATTCCGCTATCAAAGATTTTTACACACCCGAACTCCAAATCGTATTTAATTGCAAGTTAACAACGATACATCGACTCAATATTTCACCTTACCGTAAATATTTTCACTTGTCCAAGCGCCTCCTTGATGCCAAGGGGCAGGGATGGCTGGAATGAGGGGCACGTGTGTGCCCGGAAACATAGGGGGTGATGTGCGGGATCAAAGGCATCATATTTGGCTGACCTTGGCCCTGTGTAATGGCGCACAAAGCTAGATGGGCTGTTAGAAATATAATCTGCTGCATTTTTTTCTGTTGTTTAAAACCTCGCCTGAAAAATAAAGATACATTATTAGATACAGTTAGAAGTAAACAGTGTGTACCTGGTCGCGAATATTGCTCCCTCAAGTTGGTTTATCTATAACATAGAATAATATGTAATAATTGGGTTTGCCTTTCGATTACTAACAAATGGAATCAAACACTCGAATGTTTAATTGCTATACAAAAATTAAATATTAAAACAATGTTAGTAAATTCAAATCAAAGGTGGCGTCTTATCTGTGTATTGCATAATTATTTTATGCATAATGTTGTTATAGTTGTGCATTTCATATTTGTTAAAGGATTTTCAAGAGCTTGTAAGAGTTGCATACATAGTAAACTTTTCATGTCAATAAAGACATGTAAAACAATCACTTATTAAGAAGAAAAGTCGGCAGCAACACACCTTCTTGGCATGAAATACATCCTGTTTTGAGGAACACAGCAAATAATCATTCAATTAAAATAAGTCCATACCTGTTTCAGTCTAAAATTGAATTTCCAAAGTAATAACAGTTCTATGTTCACAAAGTATGACCATGTGATGTATTATTTAATACGTTAATCCCAATGCGTTACTTATGTCTAATTTCTCTTCATTATCGTCCCCTATTTATATATTCCCATATCCAATATTAGAAATCCGCTTCAAATAAAATAGCGTCATGTTAACGTCACCTCATGGGTAACGTATCAAAACACGACAATGTCTCAATTACTTTAATTACTGAACGATTTGCGATGACTAATTTTGAACGTTTCCTCAACGTCACTTGTTGATTGAACTTGGATGATATTAGACACGTCAACATGTTATTGACAAGCGATTTTGGAAGGTCGCTAAAGTTAAGAACTAAATGATCGCATATAAAATCAGTTAATATATTTGGCCAATAATTATCTGGCTTAGAAAGTTAATAGATAGAAAAAAGTAAGCAACATCTTTACTTTTTAATGTTCTGTTGATATGGTGATATTTTACACCTTAAATGTACGATATTGTTAGTTATCAGATTTCAAGCTAAATACATTTTCATATATGGTGAACTTATACATAAAAAAAACAGTCCCTTGTATTAAAATGGAGAAAAAAATATTTAATCAATACGTTTCTTACTATATACTTTCGTTATATTGTTGTTGCGGTTGTTGGTTTTTTTTTTATAGATATATTTGAATAGATTTAGATTTCACAGCGGTTTAATAGTGGTGTATTACTATTTGTCTAAGTTAAAAATGTGTTTAAATAATAATGAGATTTAGCTAAAAGACAATATTTGACATCATGAAAGGTCAAAGATTTGCTAGTTAAATGATATAGTTCGTTGTTTAAAATTAGTACTGCTAATGCACATTTAGCTTGGGTGTTTTATGGGGTCCGTCTTATCAAAGATCGTACGACAATGTTGACTTACGATTGAATTTTGTAATTTAAAAATATAAGTGATTATGATCCTGTATGTTTCAAATATAAAGCATTTCTAACAGCTACTTTTGGAAATAAATGGAATTATTCAACAAAAGTAATTATAAAGTGACGGTAACATATTTATGGCGCTTCGAAAATTGCATCGTAAGGTGAGAATGTCGTACGAAGTTTGATAAGACGGGCCCCTGGTTAATAAACAATGTTATATATAAAGTAGAAGTAATCTTTTCGCTCATTATAGTGAGTTTAGATGGAGGAACGGCACTGAACTTGTTTGTAGATAGGACACAGTATAGGTATGATCTTAGCACATCGGTTTCAGGTCAAAAGTTATTGTTTATTAGGTTGGTATTCTATTAGGACCAGTAAGGTCAAGCTCTGATTAAAGATAGTGTCACTGAAACCAAAGATGGTTTCCTTTTTTGGTAGGTGGGATGAAGGTTTAACTACAAGTCCAGAACAAAATAGTTTCTTATCTATACATTGAATTGGATTGAGGTATTGCTGTGAAATTGTGTTTGTGTGTGTGTGTGTGTGTGTGTGTGTGTGTGTGTGTGTGTGCGTTTGTATTACCAATGTTACGAGGACTTCCCTATTGACACACACCAACACTCAGAGGACTGTTTTCGTTGGGAGGACTTACCCTCGAGTCCTCGAAATGTTTTTTTCAGGAATATCATCTAGATAAGGACTTCGTTTGAAATTGCAATTCGTAATGGTCCCCATAAAGTCGACATGTTACGAGTTTGTGCATCTGGCCAACACCTTTTACAGTTCCTTCATAAAGTGTGCGTAGAGGTAACAATCAAATGTCTACTTGTGAGCTGAAAGTGACCAATCAGATTGCTTCTAAACCGGTGCTAGTATAAAAAAATCCAGTCCTCAAAATATCGGAGAACCTTAAGTTGAGTGCCAATGTCCTCATAATATCAGAAAATGAAGACACGGCGTGGTGTGTATGTTGTTGACAGTAACAGACTGAACAATTTGTCGTTTTGGTCTTTCTTGGTACAGTTGAAAATTTTAATTATCACTTATCTATAAATATATGGTGATATCTGTTGAAATACCATAATAATCTGTCTTGTGTCGTTGTTATAACGGTAATGAACAAAACAGTGTGGCAACTGAGCTCAGACTTTAGTGTTTACGCAAAAGTCGACAAAGTCCATCACATACAAAAACAAAATGACATTAAAATGATATGACAGAAATTATTTGATCTCAAAAGTTCAACACCTGATACATTGTCTTTTTGCAGGGTGAACAGAAAACACAATAAAAACAGAATTCTTTATTTTAAAATAAAGGCCTCCGGTCCAAAAAACATGTAATTAATACAGTTGTAACAGTATGAGTTGTGTCAAATTTCAATGTTCATGAGGTATCAATACATCAAGTGGTACACATAAAGAGAGACTTTCCTAACAATATCAGCATCTTGAGATGACATCAGTTCATAGAAATCTTGAGGATCATGACATTAAAATGATGACAGAAATTATTTGATCTAAAAAAAGTTCAACACCCGATAAGTTGTCTTTTTTAAAGGTGAACAGAAAACACAATAGAAACTCCGTCCTGCTAAAATATACAGAAATTGAACAATACCCAGAAAAGCCAGTTGAAATCGAAGCCCTGGTTGCCTTTAAATTGATTACAAACACATATTGTTTATGAAACTGATCTAACGTAAATGGAATTATATGCATACTATTTTACAAGTCAATCTGCAACAAGCTATGCAAAAAGCGCGTGGTTGTGTGAAGCAATGATTGTTACTTATTTGTACCCAATCTCATCAACTGCAGGTATTACGTAAATCTGAAATGAAAATGAAGAAAATAAACTTTTTGGTAAATATATTCACAACCAGACTCGGTAACTAGAAATAACACTTTCACCGTGAGACATTAAAGCAGATGAAGCGCCTTAAATTAGTGATATTGTTTTTAAAAAAAAGTTTAATTAGTAAGATACATGTTCTTTCAATCCTCTGTTTGGAAACAATAGAACAGTGAGAAGAGTTTATTTTCGTGAACATACTTGAAAGCAGAAATCGTCGATCGAGTGGTCAAGATCGCCCTTCTATATGTTAAGACCCAATACTATTTTGTTTAACGTATACACTGATACGAAATACGCAATTAACAAGTCAACATAAACGTATATCTTACTGATGTAAATTGACATGACACGACTGCGCTTGTTTTACCAATTACGAGGACTACTACTAAACTATGAACACACACCAACACTTCGAGGACTGTTTTCGTTGGGAGAACTTACACTCGAGGTTAGACAAATCCAAAGTAGCGTTTTTTGATAAACAGGGCTTAATGCAACATAATGTCGTTGACTAATAGAAAATCAGTGACGACGTTTTAAGCCAAAACTGGATTTTCGTTTAAAACAGACCCCCCACAAACGACAAATTCTATGAAACCGGAAAATGTCGTCCATGATTAGCCTGTGCGGACAGCAATGACAATTTTCACATATGCAATTAGTCCTGTCTAAAAAGTGGCTCATACGCGAGTTACGGTAAGCTGAATATTATCATAGATAATATTACTTATGGGAATTCACCCATGGACACGAACGCGCCGAGCGTGAACATCCCCGTCAATGGTCCGCCAAACGCGGCAGGTAGAGTTCCAGCGATCTGAAATATAGTGAATATGAGACACACTCTGCGAAAACGGGGCTTAAAGCATATGCTTACGATGTCATTCGCACAGGCTAAACAGGGACGACACTCTCCGCCAAGATGCTTGCTTAAAAGATACTTACTTTAAACGAAAAAATACAAAAAAAATACAAACGGAAGGTGATGTCGCTAATAATACTGTGCAACATGAAGACGCTAATCTGGGTCGACACTTAACGCACATGCATTTAGTCCACTTATCCAGAGCGGCTTAAAAATAGGCTAAGGGTGCAGTAACTGCAACACGGCTTGATTTCAATCTTTAAGTAAGTTCATGCTAGTTGTCAAAGTTGTGTGTAATGTAACACGATTTATTGTAAATGCACCAACAATATTTGAAAAGCAAGCAGATACAAATTAATTTAGTTGTCAAGCAATTTATCATCGCATTAAACACGTTTATCAAAGTAATATAAAACGTTTTTTTTAATTCTCATTTCAGTCGGATTAAATTAACAATACATGTACTTACCGTAACGTTTATCATTTGAATGCATTATTTCTAATAATTATTCACTTGTACAGTAGCTGTGTGTACTACGTCGGCTCTCAAACCCATTATTTATTTCAGCTCGATTGCAGAATGCCTACCGCTTATCGCAAAGCTCTCGAGTCCGTTCCTGGGACTAGAACCTAATACTGCTGTCTCTGGGGGGTGAGGAGATCTAAAAGACGCTCCCACAGTGAGTATGAACCCATGATCTACCGGTCGCTAGGCGGACACCATATCCACTACGCAATGGCGACCTATGTTTGTATGACTACACTGGGAATTTCCAATAAGTCATCAACCACAGTCGGCATGTACGTTCGGGCACGGGAATCTTGCACAATGAGGTAGCCAACCGTTAGAGATGAAATGGATATTTTAGAGCACGGGTTTTTGGAGGAGGATACGGTTTCAAGGAACTTAATCACAGATGTTCGTATTTTAACAAACATCATGAACACTGTTTACGTACTAAATATTATTTGTTTAATAGTTTTAACTTATTATAATAGAAATAACAAACATTTGGCTAAAACATATTGAAATACCGGTTTTCGAACGTCTGTTGAAGCATAAGATAATGTATTATTCTCCACGCTGGATTTATTATTGAAAAACGAAACAGTAAACTACACACTGTGCTAGTCCTCAAAGTATTTTCAAGAAAGTATCGATGATTGCTCATTAATGAAGCAATATTTTAACGATTAGTAAAGTCCGGAGTGCTATTTTGCTTGTTTCAACATAATATACACATTCTTTCTTAAATAATTGACACTTTTCACGAAACTGTGGACAAGACCCTTCAATTTTGCA